>NW_010300201.1:0-88596 GCF_000700745.2 Antrostomus carolinensis | reverse complement strand
AAAGTCTTGTGACCTGTGGCAAATCACTCAGGTCTGTCTCCACAATCAAATACGTGGACATTGAACTCCTGTGGAAATCAAATACCTCTGTGGCCCTAATCTTTAAATACCCTGATACACCTTAGTTCTTGATCTATAAAATGGGAGGAGTATCTTTAAACAGACACTGAGGCTCTAAACTGAGTGTATGTGAAGACCTGTGTAAATTACATAATTACACCCCTCCACACACACACATCTCACAGTCCCTGGGGTATATTCAGCAATGCATTACCTGCTCCGCTCTCTTTTCCTCCACTACTTCTGGCATGGGAGACATCAGTTAAGAAGAGTGTTCCTTTGTAGAGGCAACTAATTTCAGCTGCTCTGTTAAGTTGTCCCTCCTTCCTTCCTTTCCTTGCCCTGTCATTAATATTTCAAGTCTCTTTGCTCCACTCAGAGTTAATTGCCTTCAGCCACACTTCTGCAATATCATATATGCTGCCTGCCCTCTGCCTCTTCATAGCACCCAGGAAAAATCCCTGATACTTTTTAACTTGGAATTTGTACTGTGCCAGGAAATTAGAGGCAGGGCTTAAATTTTAATGAGATTGACTTCATACTTTCAGCTTGGCAGAAAAAGAATTTAACAGAATCAGACTGGATATCAAAGGTGTAAAGCATCACTCCACCAGCTTGCACTGGTGTAGTGACTATGCAGGATGGAAAAGAAATTCCATAGTCAAAGTATAAAAGCTCAGTTAAATAGTAGCATATCTGGTAGCAGAAGAATTAAGAGGCAGGAAAATTATAGCACTTGGATTGCTATAAAAAACAGGTGAAGAAGTGAGCTTGCTGCACAAGAGAAAAATAAAACAGAAAATGTCTGAGTTAAACAGCCAGGTTAATAAAATGATGAAAAATAGTTCATGTGCATTCATGCATATCACCAGTATTAAGATTAACTTCCACAAGGATCCACAAATTACTGAACACAGGTTCAGTAGATTGAGAAGATCAGGCATCCAGCTGTCACCAGGAAGACAGTATCAGTCACCTGCTCCCTACTAAACCAACCGGCATCAAAGTTTTCTGTTGCATGCAGGCTTTCTCAGCAGTTCACCTCAAAAACAAGCACTTCTTAGCCTTACCCAGCATAACCTTGATGAGCATGGGGCTAGCAACGGCTCCCTCAGGAGTGGCAGGCATCTCATGTCCTTTAGTGTCAGTGCAGTCCAATAACTTTGTAATTCATTCTTATTCCATCCACTCTTCAGACCACTTGGCTGTTGAGTTGGAGAACTGAGAAAATTTTCCTCTGAGTGCACATATTTTTCTGCAAATAACTACAATATCAGTCCATGTGTCCTGAAAACAGAGCCTTTCCTCGCTAGCAACCTCTGATCAAAAGACCTTGCCAAGTTGAAATGTTCTTATTGTCTTGCCAATCAGCCAGGCAGATGCTGCAGGAGCATTCTGCACCAGCTCAAGGGCTATGATGAAGGGTCCACATTCCTTTCGCTTCCCCTGAAAACTTTTGCTTCTTAGAGCTCTCCCATTCTAATTTTGCTGTATATCTTTCTTCCTTTAGAGCATAACACACAAAAGACTTTCTCTCCAACACCAATTCAGATTGAATATCAGTGCATTAAAAATCCTATAGCTGCTAGAAAATGGCTGGTGAGCTGAGGTGATATGTCTCAAAATATTCTCTATTAATCTTCTTTTTTTCAAACAATACATTTTAGAAAATCTTTGTCTTCAGTAAGTTAGTTATAGTGCATGGCTTAGACTATTTTCAGGAGAGAAAATGGGGAAACAGTCTTTCCCTTTTTCTGTGTTTTTTGACACTGCCTGTTTTGTTATTTGCCTTTACTTGTATATTATGAAATTGCCTCTCATATTATGCTGTGCTATTTAAATACATCAATTTTATTATATGCATTAGATGACTGTCTGTGAGTTAGAGAAATATTGGTAATAACACAATGGCTAAATGACCATAAAAATTATACATAATCTTGAGGTGTTTTCTTTAAAACTGAAAAAGGAAACAAAACTGGGAAAAATGTTTACAATTATTGAGTCCATAAATTGTACTTTTTTATAAAATGTACTTGGATGATCTTCCAAGAAAGAAAAGATTTTGCACAAATATCTTTCTCCAGCTGCTTTCCATTTCTCCAGAGTTAATCTGTCAAGCTGAAGCTCCCTTTAACTCCAGGACCAGCTGGCTTGTGGGTTTTCAGGTTAGTCATTAGTAGCCTCTGAGAAATAAAGGAAAAAAAAAGACAGATGATGCAGCAGTGACTTCTCCCAAATGCACCAGAAAAACAGGAGTTAATTGGAACAGGTTTTCAGAGCCCTGACTTAAGCCATCCATAGAATGAAATCCTGAGCCCACGACAGACTGGAAGCGTTCAAAACTCGTCACTTGCTGGAAGGTACATTGCAGCGGAATCCTCCTGCATCCAGCAGCAGGGCAGCATTTTGAATAACGTCTAATCTGTGAGGCAAAAGTAGATCTGAGAAGAGGATCAAGCCAGCTGAGACTTGTAAGCTTAGTTCAGTAAATCAGCCCTGCTCTCTGCTAGTTTGGGCTCAGAGCATCAATGCGGAGTTCAGTTTCACTGGGCTGAATGAGGCCCCAGGCTGGAAACAAACCTTATGTCAGTGCTGTCCTTCCACACCTTGAGGGCCAGTTCCTGGCATTAGTCATCTGAGAATAAACCTAGGCTGTTTGGTCAGTTGTGGCAGTACACCTCACAGACCATGTGTTGTTACAATGAACAACCAAAACACAGAGAGAGTCAGGCCCTATGGGGAAGATGGTCAATAGCCAAAGTAGAAGTTCCAGTACATAATCATCCTTCGTTGTCAAAAAGCAGTGTTTAGTGGCACTGCTAGAAGTCTCCTTCTGAGTCTGTTAGGTGATTAATGATAATGCGTGTAATAATATTATCCAAGAAGTGATACCTCATCCTTTAACTCCAGTGAACTTCAAGTTCTCAGTTGCTCTAAACTGGTGTAGGTGCAGGGCAATCAACAGAGCTGAGCTTGTTTACAGTGTCTGAGGCTTTGTCTGCACGATTCTGTTATGAGGGGCATTGACATTATTCTAACAGTTCTCACAAGACTGCTGTGCTCTGCAATAAACCACCACCAGGATGCATTACAGAAGAATAAGGCTTTTAAAATTAATTAATTAATTAATTAATTTTTAGAACTCATTTTCTCCAAGTTGAAAAATCTTCATTTCCTGTTTGCACTGTAGTTCTGACCCATTTCTCTGATTGTTCCACTTCAGAGGGATTAAATGAACAAAGGTTTGTGAAATAATTGAACTGAATTGCAAACCTGAGGAAAGCTCATTTGGTTTTGTTCCCAAGAGAAGCAGTGATTAGATCTGCCTTAAAAAGCCACTCGCATTTAAACAGCTTGAAATACGATTTGGGGATGAGTTGCAGAGTGGGAGTTCAGTTGAACAAAACTGTGCAGTTCATGCATGCAAATACAAGACAAAAATATTCAAAAGACAGAAAAAAAAACAGAAATAAGGAATAGAAACGTTCAAATGTTGCATGTGAAATCCATGTCACGGGTACTTTCACAGTTCCCAAACAGCCAAATCCCATGAAGAACTGATGACTGTAGAAAACTGAACATGGCCAAGCCGTTTTCAGAAATTAGCCCTTCTAGAGCCAAAGTTGCCCTGATAAATAAAAGCAAAAGGGTTCCCATACCTGTCTAGCGTTCCACCCCATAATCTTCATGTTCCCCTAGTTATAAGCAAATAAACTCTATTTATTTTATCTTATTCTGCACCACTGGAAGAGAGATGCAGTAAGGAGGAGGGATAGGGCTGCGTGCAATTCTTTTTTACACAAAGTGAATGAGCTTCTCCTTGGTTTGCATAAAAATAAGTGCTGAATATGCAGCATCCAGCTGCTGTGTCCCAATTGAAATCAATGGAAAGCATCCCACACATTTGGATGTAACAGGACTGGATCCTTGACAGATAAATGAAAGCCTTAGCATCCACCTGAAGCCAGTAATTTTTACAAGTAAAATCACAATACGAGCCGTTACAGGCTAAACTTCCCAAAGAACGAATGGTAAGCATCTAATATTGGTTGGTGTTGGGCAAACAGAGGTGTTTGCATGAGAGCAGACCAACGCACAGATAGACAGGAAGCCTCCCTGGCCTGTCCCCAAGCGAGCGAGCGCTCAGCTGTAGCCTTGCTATAGCACAGCCAGGTCACAGAACAGCAAGCGCCTGCCCATGCCTGGTTCTCTGCCAGGAGAGCCCTGAGGGATGGGGAGCACATGGTCACTGCTGAGCAGGGACACGGCTCCTGGCCGAAGAGAGGTGTGGAAATTCCTGTTGACTGCAAGCTTACCTCTGAATTCACTTACCATCTTGTGTGAGTCAAACTGCTTGAAGACACCGGCTCGGCGAGCTGTGCAGAAGCACCACAGATGCTTAGGGAACTGTGGAGGTTTTTCTGTGAATTTTCATGCTGCTCTGTTTAAATAAACATGATTGCAAATGCAACCTTGTTAATGTTTCCCAAGTGACTTGCTAAGGATAATAAGTAACACAAGAACACTTATTTTTCATGTTGCTTCTCAGGACAATCCTATCTCTTAGTGCAAATAAAACTATCCTGCTCTCTCTAGGGGAACTTCAGTAAAATGCTAGTCAGGCCTGAGGCACTGATAGGGATACAGCCCAACTCCTCCAAACAGAAGAAATCGGCATTTTCAGTCCCACAATGGTAGTCCATTAGCAGCAAGCACAAGCAAAGAGAGACACTTAGGGCAATATAAAGCAGGGCTTAAAAGCTTTTCTCAGCCTGCTTTATGAAGGCAGTTGTTGTCATTGCTGGGCCTCACTAATGAATGTGAGGAAACTTGGTGGACAGCCTGCAACCAAATGTTGGTAATCATATATTAAAGGTGTCTCTTTCCTGAACTCATAAATATCTTTACTTGGATCTTACAACAGTCTGCCCAGTCTCTGAGATGGAATGTGTCCTGAGATACATGAGACAAATGATGAGTGATAGGTCTCTAACTGCTGTCTGTAAGTGCTTCAACGAGTTGTAAACTTAGAACTAAAGAAACTGAAGAACTTAAGGAAGTGTATGGGAAAGCTACCAGGGGCTAACAGCTCCAGGTGTCCATGTGCTGACCCTCACTTCAACAGCACTTCAAGCAGTCTGATTCCTCCTATCAGAAAGCAGTGACTTACCTCAACCACTGAGCAAAGAGAAGAAAAAATCCTATCCTCTTTATTTTGCTTTGAAATTATTTTAGCCAACACCATTTATTTCCATTTACTGTATACAAGGCTAAAGGTGGAAAGTATGCCTCACTAATACTGGTGTTAATAGCCATATAAAGTAAGCATTTGAAACTGATACAGAAAGTTCAATATTTCAGTAAAGAGCACTGATTCGTGCTCAGTCTTCATTTATCTGGCACTGTTAAATGTCTTCCCATGACCTCCCCTGGACCAGGGAGTAAAGCAGAGCAGCAGCAGCCTGACATGGTTCCATACCAACAACCTGCAGCCAGACCTGTGGTACTTGGACTATGGTATCACTAGCAGATGTGGCCAGCCCCAGCTCACACAAATTAGATGGGGCAAAGCTGAAATCCTGAAGAAAGTAAGAAATGCTTTTAAAGAGCAAACGTCGCTGGTTGGAGCAGGTGGGAAATTGTATTATGGTATCAAGATGACCACAGACAACAAAGGCAAAGACACCAGAAATCTTTGCTGATGAGAACATACTGTACGCAAGCTTTGCATAAACAAACAAGCTATCTGAGAGCTCAGGTCAGTGATTAATGTCCTCCCTCGCTCATTTACCTGAACTGAGCAAATTACCGGCTCTCACTGCTTTCTTGGTGGGAGAGACAGGTTCTTGTTAGATGGCTCTTCTGTCTCTCTTTGGGGGAGACATCTTTTGTAGTGTAAGCACTAGGCTACCTATGCCCCAACTCCTTTTAACTTACACACACACACACACACACACACACACACATATATGGTTAAGGCACGATAGCTTCTCATGGACTGGCATAGCCTACCATAGCTTATGAGGATGCATATATTCATCAGGACAGTGAAATCCTCCTAGTGTTGGGCCAACTTGTCCTAGTTCCATATCAACAGGAGTTTTATTTCAGCAAACTAATAACATACTTAAAAATCCTATTAAAAGACTCTCCATAGCAGTAACTATCAGCAAAACAGAAGTTTGAAAGCTGATGCTCCCCATGCATAAGGAATGAGGAGGACTATGCATCATCCTCTGCCTCAGCCTGAGTAAGCCTATGGAATTGCCTTGGGAGTGTTCCAGCTACTTCAGTGGTACTCGAGGCAGGGGTATCAATATATCTCTGCTAATATCAGTGTAGCACCTATAAACACTATTCTGTTTATTGTCTGCTTAACGTATGGGACAGCAAGGCACTGTCAGAGGGACAGCAAGGCACTGTGTGAAACAGTGCTCTGGGTTAGCAGCCAGCAAAGAGATTGCTACTGATAAAAGTCAAATGAGAAATGGCAGCACAGCTGCCACGGGGAAAAGGGAATTCCCAGGACAGTGCCTCTTTTTTTGAGCACAAAGGAAGCTCAGGGAAAACATTGGGTGGTCAGTAAACCTGAGGGCTAGAGACAGACCCAGAGAGCTTTTGGAAATAGCTTCAGAGGCTGGCAGTAAAACAGAAGAACTCATGAGATTAATCCTGCTAAAATCTAGTGTGGCTGATAAGAATTAACCATGCTTGCACCTGCCTACATACAGAACAACAATACTGGCTGATTTGATGCTGGTGATGGTGAGAAGGAAAGGATTGTTTCAGCAGATTATATTCCTAAAGGTTAGCTCCCCATTTATTGCCTTACATATGGAGAATACCACTGAAGGACAAGTTTCATGCCCCTAGAAAATAGCATTCCTAAATTTAGACTATCCTTAAAACCTTTTCTTGCTAAGGAAAATAAGGATTGCTAGAAAGTGTGATGTGCTACATGTTCTTATGCCGAAATAAGACTGAAACTGAGCTTCAGATATTTGTGTCATGCTACTGAGAGCTACTGAGAGACTGGGGAGGAGAGATCAGCAGCTTCTCCCACCTCTTTCACTACCATATAGCCATCTTTCAAAGAGAGGAACCTCAAAATCCTTTTGGCTTCAGCACCCTCCTTCCAGTGACAAATAATATTTAATTCTAGGGATATTTCATTTGCCTTGTCCTTATCCTCAAAGCGTGGGCTGATCAGTCTGACTACGCTACTGCATAAACAGCTGGTGAATGGCACGTGCCTGTAACTCAGAGGTAGGCAAGCCCAGATATCTGTTTTGCGTGGTAATTCAGAGTCTGATAACTCATTCACGTGGACTCTTTAAATACAAGACAGAGGATTGTCTTCTGCAAATTCAAAAACCTCTGAAATATGAGCAACCACCATTCACAACGAAACTCCACACAACTGTCACAACTATGCCAAATAAAAATTTAGTATAAAAAATAAGGAAATCAACTTCACCAACTTCTGACTGCTAAACTAAAGCCCCAGCATTCAACAGCATCAAAGTGTGATCAGGCCATGGCACTGCAGGAACAGCAGATATTTTCAAAAATAAATCAGAAAGTTGTATCCCACTTCAAAACTATTGAAAAGTGACATTGCTGCATGTTATTTTTTTTTTTCTGAAAGATGTAAAAGGGAGATGAGGTGACTAAATCACTGCTGTACTGATTTCAAAGAATAACAACAACAAAAAAAGGATAGTACTCTAGAAATTGTTGTACCACACAGATGTCAGTAGTCACTTTAATCAGCGCTACACTTTGTTTATGCATAATATGCAGGAGTGAACAGTAGAGGGTGTTAGCTTAAAGGAAAACTTGAGTGCACTGTATGGAATATGTCTTGTTTGCTACAGATCACAACAAAAAAATCAGGCCCTGAGAAGCAGAGCTGTGGCTCAGTGTAAACAGCACTGGAGAACCTCTCCGTCATCCTCTTTAAGGCCAAAGTAAAGAAATAAAAGAATTGCAAACAAACCCCTCTTCCCACCTCAAATCTTAGTCCACAAGTTCTTTCTATAGAAAGAGAGTCCAGCTGGGGTGGTTGGGGGTTTTTTTGTCCTTTCACATCATAACAATTCAGCTGGGCGAGCTCAGGCTTCAGCTGGGCTCGGGCAGCCAGCGCGGTCCCTGCGGCCTCCGCGGGGATGGGCTTTTCCCAGCGGAGCTCGGGGCTGGATCCCACTGGGTGCCGGGTGCTTCACACACGCTGTCAGCACCCTCAAGTCATGTAGCCTTGGAAGGAGCCCTGGGCCAGGGCTTCAGGCTTGCTTACTCATTTTGTGGGATTTTCAGGAGCAGCAGCCACTTAAATCGACAAGAAATAAGTATTTTTTAATGTAAGTGCCTGTCTCTTTAGACACCTCGGTGCACCCCAGGGCACGCAATTTCACTGCCTCTGAGCCACATTATAGGAGCATTTGGCCGCTGGTGAAGCTGAGCTCCAAGCAAACAGCCTCAGTGCTCTCGTACAACAGAGAGGAGCTCCCTTTCTCATCTGCTTTGCTGCACTGATAGGAGAAAAGAGCCATGGGAGCTTTTTTCTTCCGCTAGCGAAACACTCTCTGCACACAAAGCGCAAATGTGTCAAGTACAAAAGCGGAACGGCGAGGGAGAGTGGCACTGACAGAGCCTGAAACTCCACGCACAGCTCAACCCACCCAGAGGTTGCAACAGATGAAAAGAGGTGCTGTTTCCTCAGTCAGGAAGCCTGTCTCTGTGTTGTCCAGCTAAAAGACCTGGCTTTGCCACCAGCAAGCTTCAGGATGGCAGTTATGTTAAAGTTTTCATGCCATTTATGACTATTTTTTAGACTTGAATAATTTTTCAATGTACCTCTCAGAACGGGTAAATGTTCTTTAGATGACTTTCCAGGTAGCAGCTCAGAAAAATTATTTGTGACCTTTTTCATGGCATGCCTTGGTATCAGTAGGCGTGCCTTTGTTTTCTAAAGCTTTCTATGGGCAAAGTTATTTCTTCCACTCTTCACATAATTAAGCAGATATAAATGGCAATGGATATAAACAGACAAACCTAAGCCTCTCCTGCAGTGTTCACCAGAGGGAATGACTTCACAGGCAGGGTTTAGTGCTATTTGAGGTACTGTGGATTATCTCACCCAGCATCTAGCAGCCAGACCAAATGAGTCTTCCATAAGTCTTATGTCATATATGCCAGCCTGAACCAGATGTCTTGAAGACCCTTAAGTGTCTCAAATAACACTGGACAGATATGTTTAAGCAATGGGACTTCATCCTTTTTATTTCAATTCTATGGCTCTGAGAGAAAAATAGAGAGAGATTTTTGAAGTTCCTTAATTTGTTTAGACTTCCTCAGGAAGGATATTTGTGGCTACAGAATTCATGAGCCTCACATCTACATGCTGAATCACCATATTTTCCTCCAGCTCAGCTCAGTTAGATGCTAAATCTGTGTCGTGGACACACACGTACTCCTCATCAAGCGCCTGCATTTAGATTTCAACTCTCAGATGAAAATAGTTACCACTGACTTGACTAACTTTCTTTTGTACATTTTAGTTCATAAAAACTCACTTAGGTGAAAATGAGAGACATTTTTAAAGTATTATATAGTAATAAGTACTAGGTGAATTTTACGGAAATTAACTGAAGTTGTGTACATTGGTGTCTAGAGTGTCTGTAACAACAACCTCTTAAAGTTACCTGGGGCCACTGCTGGAAAGATCAAAACTGCAGTGCCATTTTGCTCAGTATTCTATAGCTTATAAAAAGACCCAAGCCTTGCAGAAGTGTCATAATCTAATTCAAAATATAAAAGGCAAAACAGCAATAGAAGTGCATCTAGGTATGATGTATAATAAAATAAAACTTCTTTTTTGATCACCTAGCTTTTCTCCTGAGTGTAACCCATTTCCCAGTGGCAGTAAAGTATGCAACCTCCTGCTGCTCTCACAGCCAGAATTAAGCAGAAGATCCATGGTAGGAAAAAGAGAAAGAAGAGACAAAGAAAATTAATTTTGTCAAGAAAGACATTAAGGAAGCTTACGTGTAGCTTTTGTGCTTGGGAAGAAAGCACACGGTGACAGCATGTAGCTGCTCTTTGACCACAAGGGCTGTCAGAGCTGCATGGGACTAACAAGCACAGCACCACAGTCCCATATTGCTAATGCATTTAGCCATATATTTAATTATGAGAACAAACAGACCAATACTCAGCTGTCAGCACCACAGGCATACTCACAATGTAATTGTCTGAAAACATATTTTTAAATTCATGTGCCAAAAAAATATTTAAGCACTCAATACCAAGCTGTTAACTTGAAGTCTTGTGTCTTGTTTGGCAAGGAAAGGTCTGAGTTTCTTCATCTGTAAAGCCGCTGCATAGAAGAAGGATTGATGGTAAACCTTGGCAGGAACTTTCTTGTGAAAGATCTTTTCTCCAGTGATAAACCTCTTATTATATATCTGCAGGCAAATTACATACTGACCCTATGTCACCTGTCTTGACATGGATGAAAAACTAGCTAGTAGGTACCCAGATATGCTTCTGCTCAGAAAAAATGGACAACAAAATAAATACTGAAGGGTATAACACACTCTGCCTTGGTGTCTAGTCTGCCACCATTCTAGAAGTTTTCTACTCAATCCAATGACATCTTGCTTTTTTATGGAGAACTCAAATTCAGTATCTCTGACCTGCTATAACAGCAGTGCTTATAAAAACTTATCTAACCCCTGTATTTTGTGTGTTATTTATATTTTTTAATACTTTGCACGCCTAGCAAGGGCAAAGCTCTTTCAGTTCAAGGTGACTTTCATGTTAGATCAATGAAAACAACAGGAAAGAATAAACAGGCAGCGTCTGTGGGTGGTAAATGAATGCAGTACATGTGAAAGGACTTTCAGAACAAAGCTGGGCTCTGCGGACAGGCAGAGAAGACGAAAAACATGAAGAACAGTAGAAAGAAAACAAGACATTTTCAGCTATATTCCCCATCTGTATTCACTACATTGCCTGAATTCACTCCCCACATACATTTCTTAGTAAATGGTTTGGTTTTGCATTTTAGCCATGAAAAGTGAGTAGATTCACAGTATGTTGTATCAGAAAGAGCATGGGGAGATGGTAATTCTACAAATTGCTGGTATGTAAGGAGACTATCCCCCCACAGAATTCCCCTCTCATCTTCCTAGCAAACACAGTCCCACTTCATCTCAGCAGGCAGGGAGATTCATGCCCCAGAGGGGGAAGGGCCCCACACTGCAGAGTTTAGAGCCGGCAGCACCTCCAGCCAGCGCCGTACCTGGAGCACAGGCGCGGCAGTCGTGTTGTTGCACCATGGTACTGCACCAGCTGCAGCTTCATGTAGGTGCTAGCAGGACAATCCAAGGAGGACAATTAGTGATTTAATCTGAGGAGAATGCTGAGCTTGAAAGGTCAGTGTCCACAAATATTTCTTGCTTACCGATGACTCAAATTTTGTTTTCAAGTGTAAGCCACCAAGCTCTGCTTTAGCTCCGAGCCTACTAGCAGCTCTAGAAATGCAGGGTGGATCCCAAACCAATGCAGGCTGCTCATCACCAGGGCTGATCAATGCAGCCTCAGTGCCACAATAGCCACCTTCATGTGGCTTCTGGTTGACTTAGGGCACTGACAAATCTGTTTGCAGAAGAAATCTGCCTGGAAACATTATAGAGGATTAGCAGGAGAAGCAAAAAAAAAGATGTAACCCGTATATAGAATCACAGAATCATAGAGTGGGTTGGATTGGAAGGGACCGTAAAGATCATCTAGTTCCAATCACCCTGCCATCAGCAGGGACACCTTCCACTAGATCAGGTTGCTCAAAGCCTCATCCAGCCTGGCCTTAAACACTTCTAGGGAGGGGGCATCCACAACTTCCTTGGGCAACCTGTTCCAGTGTCTGACCACCCTCACAGTGAAAAACTTCTTCCTAATATCTAATCTAAACCTGCCCTCTTTCAGTTTAAACCCATTTCCCCTTGTTTTGTCATTAACTGCCCTTATGGAAAGTCCCTCCCCAGCTTTCTTGTAGCCCCTTCAGGTACTGGAAGGCCGCTATAAGATCTCCCCTGAGCCTTCTCTTCTCCAGGCTGAACAGCCTCAGCTCTTTCAGCCTGTCTTCATAGGAGAGGTGCTCCAGCCCTTGGATCATCCTGGTGGCCCTTCTCTGGACTTGTTCTAACAGGTCCATGTCTTTCTTATGTTGGGGGCTCCAGAACTGGACGCAGTATTCCAGGTGGGGCCTTACAAGAGCAGAGTAGAGGGAAGGCAGATGTGCCATGCTGTGAACTCAAAACACATTGCAAGGCAGAGCTTGGCTGGAGCTTGTGAACCCCTGGGAACAAAGCTTGATGCAGGTTTGAATAAGTCTGATCTGTATCTTTGCAGCAAAACCAGGGAAGATCTGCCAGATTGTTCATGTTAGCCTTAAGTTTGAGAGATCTGCTGATCCTGAAACTTACAGCTTACCTCAGGGAAACTAAAGGTGTTGGAATTAGCCACACTATTAACATCAAAAACCTTCCAAATAATCCTGCCTTTAACAGGTCTTGTGAAATTCAATTACACTAACTATTTTATTAAACTACCAAAACTGGGGACAATAGTCCCAAAGAAATGTCACAAAAGAACTACTCAGATGCTGGGGAATAAATGTGTCAATGAGAGGAAAGTCAAGCTCTAGGAATAAAAAAAAGACCACCTTGGCAAATGAGGCCCTGTAACATATCTCCATATTTCTTTTTATGGTGAGCCATAAAATGGTTGCCTGGAAAACCTTATATACCTGTCCATAACCATTTCTCTCCAGAAGAAAGGCTATTTCCAGAGGAAAAAGACATGAGCAGTCTAAGGAAAAGTTCTAAAATATCCTGGTCTAAGAAGCTTGCCTGGAAACTAAGGCATCTCCTATCTTAAATCTCCATCCCACTTTGACCTTCTTTATTCTCTGCTGGCGACACGCAACATAAAACAAAGATGAGGTGTGCAAGGATCTCCAGCATCCTCAACACTGATATAGAGAAAAGTCATCTTACAATCACAAAACTGGGCTCAAGGCCAGTGCATGCAGGTAGCTGTGACTACATGTCATAGCCTGTGTCCTGAATTTCCCCACATCTTTTCCACAAAAGCCTCAGGCAGCTAAAGATCATGTGGAAAACAGGGAGGCAGAGAGGCAGCTGCACAGGTGCTGCAATGGTCAGCTCTAAGTTACCTGGGGAGGAAACTGTCTGGAGCAGATGGACGATTACCTCTTCTGCACCTGCTAAGGACTGAGATGCGGGGAAACTTTCAGTGGAAGGGGTGACACTGTCAATGCCCAAAAGCTGGTTGGAGTGGAAGAAAAACTAGGCAAAAAGAGCTGGTGTTCAGTTTAGGCCACAGATGTGTTTGTTTGTTTCTAACCTTTTCTTACAGCCCTATAATTAGAAGATTGAGCTTACAATGTGCTGAAATCAACCCTCGTGCAGTTTCACCCTTTAGCATGTTTTCTATTAAGTTGATCTGGTTTGACGTGAGTCTCTCCAGAATCATCAAGGCTTCATCAGCAAACCTCATCTCATGACTTTGTGAGGGATGGCACCTGCTTAGTGCTGTTAGCCTGGCTCCAGGCCCAGTGTGGGGAAGACTGACACTGCTAGCTGCTCTGTTTTGAAGAGTAGTCAGCATTAGCCCACACCTTTTTCTGCCTCCTTCCAGAGAAGCACCTCACAGCTGGGGGAAAACCTCAGGTTTGATGCTAACACCCTCATTTTAGCAACAGGAGGTTGTTACAAGTGGCCACAGATCCACTCAGAGTAGTGTCAATAGTGGTTAAGAGCAGCCATGTGATCTCATACAGTGTCATTTACCAAAGGACTGAGCCCTTTGGAGCTCAGTTTTGTTTATGCAGAAGTCAAGCTACCAGTGTTCTCTCTAGGCAAGAAAGGAAACAGCCATGAAGGAAAAGATTCTTTGCATACCTGTGCAGTTCAAGTTAAAGTTTCCTACAGAAACTTATTCCATGAAGGTGCCCATTTACATGGAAGGCAGGACATTAATCTGATTTCATGGTTTCACAACTGAGTAGGAGGTTACTGATGACTTTCTAAAAGAATTATATCTCAAAAGCTTTTCCACTTCCTCCAGTTCTATCAGCTGGTCTCATAAAAGCCTTTATACTCAATGCCCCTTTTATCCTTGCTTCTCTTGGACCTCAGGAGTTTCATGGTCACGCTACAATATGACAGCTAACTGGCAGGTGTGCTCTTCTTACACCTTTCTTTTGCTCAACTGAGCAATCCACTATAAAGTATCTTTTTTACCTTCTTGTGCAGCACCAACAAATGCATGTAATGCTGAATGCCGGGGGCTGCGTCCCAACCCCTGGGGTCCAGAGTTTGCTCTGGGATGACAGATACAGGTGGAGATGCATGTGACTTTTTTCTTTTTTGTTTTGTTTTGTTTTGAAGGCTATCTTTATTTCTCAAAAAGAAACAGAAATGTGGGGGGAAGTGAATAGGGCAAGTACCATCTCAGTGGTTGGAAAAGGATCACACAGAAGAAGCCTGAGCATAGCATTGGCCAGTCCCAAAGCCCACCACTGACAACTTTGTATGAGACAGTGCAAGGAACCAGCAACCTGGGTTTTCAATGATCTGTTATGCTCTATTGACAGAACCTGAAATTAGGCCATCTTGGTCAAGCTCAGCCATCTGGCAAATCTAATTGGAAAATTAATCTTGTTGACAGCCCATAATACTACTGGCCTCTTTAAAAAACACCTCAGTGGAAAGAAGCAAGCATATGAAAACATAAGCTCCTGTGCATCTGCAGCATACAGTAGAACCTGGGACAGGGCTTGTGTTGTGCGAATGGACCGACAGGAATGTTTGAATGAAAAGAATAAATCATGCTGACAATTTCCAGGCTTAATACAAAGCAATGCAACAAAACATTTAACCAAACTCAGAGAGGAAAAAAAGTCTTGTGGGCGCAGCAGGGAAAATTAATAAATGTTATCCCATGACAGGTGCTTCTTGAGGTCAGACTGCGCACCCAGAAAGGAACAGTGAAATAGATCCTCAATAACAAGTGAAAAGGGAACTCATCCATCACCATCCATATTTCTGTAATTAATCAGACTTTAAATATAGCTTGTCTAAAGAACCAACAGTGATTGACGATGATCCTTTAAGCAGAAGAAGAATTCACCATTCAGACTACCTGTGCTGCTAGTTTTGATCCTGTGCTTGGTTAATGTTCTTGTTTGTATTTGTACAAACAAATTTGTATCGCATCCAGTGGAATACTAAGGTAAGTTTTCTTCATCCATATTTTCAAGCTGGTTCCAGTCTTTGTCACTGTGGGGTGGCCACAGTGACACCATCCATCTGCACATACTTGAACAAAATGTACTTGCAAAATTGGCCCATGCTCCATTTTGTTCATGTCATTGGATTTGCACGTGTTCAGCCTCAAATACACAGTAATCACAAAAGACATAGGTGAGATGATCATGTCAATGCTGAATTAGCTTGACTGAGACATATCTTCTGCTAAAAATGTGTGCTGGTAGATTCCAAAGCCCATGTGATTGAAAGCTGTTCTTGGGAGAAAAGTAGGTTTTCTGTTCAACAAACTTTTCATTGGGATATATTTTCTACCAAAATTTATAGGGCTCTTCCATTCATTGGTAGTGCCATTTCCTCCAGAAAACCAAAGTGTTCATGTCCACAGTAGAAATATTTCTTCCCAGCTCTCCTGGCCTAAAATTTAATGGATGCTGTGGCATAATTATAGCACTACGAATATTTGTCTCCACTGACTACAGAAATATAGTTTTTTTATACTCTCTCCTAAATTGTGCTATTCTCATTTCATATCAATAGCTGTGAAAAATGTGAAGTACAGAGCAGGGCTTGAGATTTTCAGTGTGTTTGTATATTAAAGACTAGCCAGTAAATCGAGGCCAAGAGAAGCAGGGTTATTAAGTACAGTGCTTTTAGTTCTCCTACAGCAGAGGACACCTATTCATCTGAAAATAATGTGGCACCTTCTCCCTCTCTGAGTGGCTCCTTGAGATTTGGTAATAAGCACCACAAGCAGCTCCAGGTCTTGTCTCCACACTGGCCTCAAGGGAGACTCTACTAGCTTTGCCATAAACCAAATGTGGCCTTCCTGCATCTGTAAGATCAAAGCAGAATATTTCACCCCTTCATCATACTGAGAATTTACCTCACAAGAGTAAGGTACTAGCATCACAGAAAGACCTTTGGTGGGAGCTGAGCATTTCATGGTGTTTGGGGTGTCTTCTGTTCATTGTCATATTTCTTTTACATTTCAGGGCCAAAAAGTCAAAGTTCTTGCCATGCTACCATGGTTTACATTGTGCTAAGTGAAATATTTAGTGCTCAGCAGAAGTGTGCAGCATGAAATAAAGAACACTCACTCAGAGGAGGTGTTTCCTCACTATTATTCTACACAGACACACACAGAAAGATCATAAGAGAAGCTGTTTGGTAAGATTCCTGGGCTCCAGCCAACCCCAACTTCAAATAATCTTTCTTGAGCAGAGGAAATGTCTTCTGTATTTCCGTCCCACTCATTTTTCCAGTGATGGAAATTATTTCCCCACATATCTATGCAAAAGTCTCCCTAACAACATGCAGATATCTATGCTCAGCTGCAGAGATGTCCTTGGCTCACCACATCACTGGCTCTGTCGGGACCCTTGAGTCCCTGAGTACAGCTAGCACAGCATCCCTGTCACTGCCATTTGAAATCTGCAGTAATGATGTTACACTCTGGGCATCCAGAAGAGCCAGAACAGCCAGACACCATCTTGTAAGGCAAAATTGTCTCTCTTATTACTTTGTTCAATCATGCAGCAATCTTTAGTATTTGCTAATTCATTTGGAAAAATATGTGGAATGTAATAATAATAATAATGCAATATTAATCTAAGAATAGCCTTCATCTGAGAAAGACATTTAAAAAGTGAAGAATTGAAGTGTAGAGGAGGTAATAAAGGAAAAGAAAAGACCCAAGATATTACTGCTACATCAAACCAGAAGAATATCCTAGCAAATAGATTCAGTTATAAATGTGTCATTTATCTAAAATACAAAAAAGTCTGTGGATAACCTGGCTACTATAAGATCTGGTATTCAACAAAAATAAATGTACCACTGGCTTACAATTTATACATATGTTACACAATTTACACATTAATTGTCTACCTTCTGTTTCTATTTGGTTGAGTGTATCTTTTCAACTCCACTTTACTTCAAATGTAAAGATGAATACCTACATCTGCCTGGAAATTGCACAGGTATCTACAGTCAAGCTTGCCAGAATCTTTAATGTTCATTCACCTTGATATGCCAAAAATATTAAGAATCAGCCTTCACCTTCTTAACAGAAAGCCCTAGAGAAGCACACAATTGTGCCACTACATCCACAAGTCATACTTTGGTTGAGGTGAGCACCTTCAGCATTAAACACACTACATCCTCCCAGCTGTGTGCCATTTGAAATGTCATGTCTTGGACAAAGAATATCACATTACATTTGTTAGACAGAGAAAATTATTCTTCATTTGGATTCTTTTATTACTGGCTTCAGTCACCTATTCATTATTTGGGAGCTAAGAATAGAGATGCTCCTAAATGTGTCAAGGTGCAATTCCTGCTTTCATTTATAATGCTCGAGCACTGAAGCAATTCCTCTGCCTTCAGAGCAGTGCAAGCTTTATATCAAACATCATAGAGGAGAATCCAGCCCTCGGTCTAAGTCTGTGTTACAAAGGTTAGTCTTCAAAGGCAAAGCATCTCATCTGTGTTCTCATGGAACAGTCCACATCAGAGGAAAAGCCTTAGGACAAATATATGTAAAAGTCAGCAGGACTATGCAATAGAAAACTGGGTAAGTTCCCAGCAGCTGTTCTTCCCAGATGCCTTACAGACCGAGTCTGTGAAAAAGGAGTTTTGGAAAAAGGCCTTTCATAAGAAAGACCCACAGTTAATAAATCAAATAGGTCTACTGGAAACAAAGGATACTCAGACAAATACAGTTTTCCATTCTCTCTTCTCATATTGATACTTTTCAGCAGCACAGCTGAACATCTGACACTGTTTCTCTTTCATACCTCCAAAGTAAGTCTGCAAAATCATAATTTAGCATTAACTAGACAGTTTATTTTTGATTCAATTAATAAAATTTCAGTTACAGGTGCTAAAAATCTTTCCTATCTTCAGCCTCATCCATTCCTCACAAGCACCTTCATCATGCACCTTTAACGTGGCTTCCTTTGCTCTGCACAGTGATGCTGAGGCTGTCTTGGCCATCCTTGTTGCTCCATATTGACTCTAATAATTCTGCTTTTACCAGCCTCTGGAGACTTTTCTATAGCAGGACTATGCAAGCAACAGGGATGCTTCAGTGAGCTGGAAGTTGAAGTGCTCGGCGATTGCAGAGTTTGATGCCTTGATGAACGCCAGGATGAAATGGAGAATGAAGATGCTAGGAGAGAACAGGTACTCTTTAGCGAGAGAAAATATTGACCCACTATGAGCTTGGATACAACAGTTCAACATCCATCCCCAACACACACCCTGTAATTTATCATGGAACAAACAACTCCACGACTATGGTAACAGAGCAATGGTCTTGTGTAAAGAGGCTTTTCACTGCTTTGCTTTTTGCTTTCATCCTCAAAAGTTCAAATCAGTCTGCTTTTTAAGTACTCTCATTTTCTAAGCTTGTAGCTGTTGTTATTCACATGCCAACCATTGTTTTTACTCTTCCTCGGGAATCATCTTCCAGCCACTGCTGGTGCCAGGGTCTGGGCTGCATGGACCTTTGTCAGACCCAGTATGACCATGCTTGTCTTCTCTGGTTTGCTATTAACAATACTGTGTCACTGAATAGTCACTTTTTACAATCATGTCAAATGAGGCCACCAACTACTAGGCACTCTCCTGGCACAAAATGATGACAATTGTAATGAATGAATGGCAAAAGACTGGAAGCTGGAGGAAAAATGAAAGAGAATAAAATAGGGAGAAACAAAGTAAACAAAATCACATGCTCTAACTTGCTTTGTATATTTCTTTAGGGCAAATTTTTCAATTTTAAATGATCCTAAAATAAACTTTCATGTAGCAGAAAACTAAACTGTGGGAGGCATCTAAAGATTGAAGTTATGATACACAGAGTGGGGAAGCAACAGCACAGATTGAGTATATAGAGAGTACAAGAAAGTACAAGACGTATATGATTAGTTTTAGGAATATTGATCGTCCACAGCTACTGCTGACAACCCTGAAGTTGAGGGTTTAAAAATCAAAAGCAAGCCTTTGGAAATTGTCTTCTACATGCACACTATCAGCACTTAGATACACAAAAGGAACTTTCTGAGACTTCTTGGGCAACCTAAGAGACAGGGATCTGGAGTTTACCTGTCTGAGGGTCAGGAAATTTCTCTACTGTATCCTATAAGCTGATGGTAACTGTCTGCAGTACAAAAAAATTGCCAAACTAAAATGCTGGAAGGTATTACAGCCATACTGCTGCCTTGAATAAAATGAAAGATGCACTCTTAAATGAGCATTCCCTATCACACACAATTCACAAACTGTTTCTTTTCTTTACCCAGTGCACATGCTTTCTATGTACCTTCCCATGATGTTGAAAGAAATGATTCTGGTCTTGCTCCCAGAATCTGGACTGAATTGCTCTTCCTCTCCCCTCCTCAGGCACCCCAATGGAACTGCACTTTCTTCCCTTGCATGTCTCCATGTTTCACTCTTTGTGGCAAAAGAGATGGAAAGTTTAACACACTTTCCTGTTTTGATGAGCGGACAACCCTGACAGAAGAGAGAGAGTCGTTTTGGCCAAGTTGTAACATACTATCAACAGAAAAACAGAAGCTAAATCTGGAGGCTGTTGGGGAGCCCTTAACAATGCACAGCTGCAGTAAGTGACAGATGCAAGCATAGCTGAATAGACGTCAACTGCTTATTAAACAAGCCGTGACCAACAGATGGGAACAGTGCTTTATTATGAGAGCCTTCTCTAAATGCTGAATGAACTATCTGGAAAATGAGATTGGAAAACAAGCGGCTGCTAAAAATGTGAAATCCTACTGTGGGAAACCCAGCCAAGCCACTAGACTGCCAGGTGCCACAGCTGTTACACTCTTGAACCCAATTCATAGGAACTAGATTTGCCACAGAAAAGGAAAAGGTCTCTCACCTACCCTATATTGGCAGTTACAGTAATTATCAGTGTAATTACTTCAAGTCACATCCCATTATAAATTAAAAAGGAGATTTGAGCTCTGTTAGTTATGACTGATTTGCTAATGCATCAGGCGATGAAGTCTATCACTGTGTATCATACCTGTACTTCACTCTCCATTGTTTTCTGATTTATTTTCTTACTAGATCACCATTTTGGAAAATCAGCAAGGAAATGATGTGACATGAACATTGATTTTAGGCAGTACAGAACAGAGAGAAGACTAGAAAGACAGGGAGAAGAATTTTTCTATAGAAACAAATACATGTTTTTTAAAGTATCTATAAAAACAATTATTGCAATAACCAATGAGAGAGTTAAGTATTTGTGATCTTGTTCAATCAAAGGGTTTTATCTGAGTTGCCTAGACAAAGAACCATTGTCCCACTAAGAGTTAGTGAGAATTTGCCAGGACTTAGTTCACGCTCATAAACATACAGAGCTAACTAACACAACAGGAGCAGCAGGCATACACATTAAAATAATAATGTGTTAAATATAATAGTTCTGGAATAAATAAGACAAAATTACATATCAATGCAATAATGAAGCTAATATACACTAAATAACTAACACAATTACTTAATCTTCTGTTAATGTCATTTTCCTGAGTGGGAACAACAGGAATAGGTTGTGGATTCCTCTTAACAATCAGAAATATTTTAGCTGAGCACAAACCAAACCACAAACATTACAAAATGCTCCATTAATTCACAGAGGATCTACAGCTCTGTGGAAATATAAAGCTTCATGGAAATACAGGCTTCATCAACCAGCCATGTAGCTGAATCCACATTATCTTGGAGAGCACAAAAACCCATCTCTACATGGAGCAATGCTCATTGAAGTTCAGGAGAACTTCCGTACTCATGTAATAGAGAAATGTACACATGAAGTCAGCAGAGCCATAGGAAGAAGTGCTGATTAACACATGGAGTAGTTACAAAAACACAGCCCAATCAGATTATTAAAAATATATATATGTATCTGGAGAGTTCAATAGAAGTGACAAGACAAACCTTTGGAAAGGAAATGTAGGAACTGCTGATGACATTAAATGCTTTTAACACATTAAACACATACTAACATTCACAGAGCATTATTGTGTATAAAGATGAAGAAAAAGCCTTTACTTCAGGCAAATAGATCAAGACTATTGAGCTTTTTTAAAGTTAAAAGATATCCAAATTATTCAGGTATTAGATATTACAATGAAAAGAGTATGTGGGAGGATTATGCGTCTTTCAGATAAAATAGTTCCCATTTTAAAAGACTGCTTTTAGAAATCTTGAAAAAATAAGTATAACCTAGTTACTGTAAAAGATATTTAGGTACCAAAGTAATTAGCTTTAACTACCAATGGTAGTTACAGGCTTTCAAAACTTTTCTCTGAGATGCTGATTCTATTTTTAAAATATCTACCTTTGTTATAAACAATCAAGAAATAATGAAAACAACTACTAGGAAAATCAGGTAAGCGACCACTCTGATGAACATTTGTGTGTCCAGCGTATGAAGGGCAACAATTGAGATTTCAGGGTTATGTAGGTGTCTGAAGATGAAAACAGGGTGATTCAGCTCCTAGTACTTTTGCAGTTTAGGCTCCTGACTTGAATATCCAGCCTTATTTGAGCATTACGAAAACTCCACAAAGGGAAAGCGCATTGCTAGATACCTGACATTTTTAATATCTGGTCCACAGAGACTAACTGAACATTTCATTACAACAGTAGAGCTTTCCAACAACTCAGCTATGTTATTCAACATTTACTCATATCAATGTAATTAAATATTACTATTTCTGAGGTTGTTAACCTGTATAGGTGAATGTCACAGGTCTGGTGCTCAGCACATATTGGACTGCCAAGCAGTGAGTGTAAACTAATAGTTCATACCAGACCTAAACCTTAGGCAGAAGGAAAAAGTGATGCCAGGCAAATCTGGGTTTTTTATTCTCTTCACTCTTTAAAATGAAATTAACTATTAACACAGTTAAAATAGTTGTGTATGTCAGGGGTTGAGTAACACATTTGATATAATTTGCAAAATTATATACACAAAATGCTATGAAATCATTAGCATAGTTTGAAAATGGGACAAATATCTCCACCCAAAGACAATAAATACACAATCATGTACAGAGATTGGATAAAGAGATAGCTGATGGAATGCTGTGAGGATGACCATATAGTCTTATTTAACATCTTCATCAGCTCTCTGACTTCCCCCATTCTGATAAAACACAGAAGCGTATATAACTGAAAATACATTTCAGCAAAAAAAACCCAAACCATATCCAGTATCCATGGTGTCATAAGAAGAGGACAGAGTACCCTCTTCAGCATGTTCGACATGCATACCACCTTGAAGTCTTGTAAGAGTCTCAATAGAGTACTATGAGATTATTTGGTAAGGCTAGGCAGGATTCAAGTGCATAGGTAGCCACAGCTCTCATTTAATCTTTCCTTCAACCTGGCAGTAATGGGACTGGCTGATCACATTAGCATTATTTCACATTTACTCAGCATCTGCATCTCCAGATGTCCAAGAGGGACGACAGAGCATTTCCAGTGAAGTAGCCCTACCTGTGGAAACTGTGGTTTCTCACACAGCTACAGGAGGAGCTCAGCACTCCTGCTCTTGTTTAAATCTGACCAAACCACTCCTAAAGCGCAGTGGCACCATAATACCCATTGCAAATGCCATTGTAAATGGCATTTGCAGACAATCTTTAAAAGATGAGTGAGAACGTAGAAGGAAAGTTCAAGGGAGATGAATCAAGTTGATTTATAACATGATGATTGAGTGAATCTATAATCCCCTACTTCTGGAAGTAAACAATTAATAAGGATGCTGAGAACATATTTAAAACAGTCCAAGGAGGTACAACTAGCAGGTATGGATAAAAATCCTCTTATCTTTCCACTGACAGTACGATCTTTAAATGAAGAGCTGATTGTGGCATGTAATGGCATACCTACACTAGTCCAGGTCTCTACTATAGAGTGATGTGGAGTATAGATATTCGTGTCAGTTTTAACTGAGCGAGCTGAGACACTAAAAGCAATTTAACATCAGAAGCATTGAGCTCCATATACAATAATTTCATTCCTGCAACACAGACATACCTTTAATCTAACAAGTAACAAACACTAGAAAGATTGGAATATCTATTCTGCTTACTAGATTGGTGTTATTGCATCTTCACTGCTACTACAAATGTTAGGGAAATTAAGATCGCATAGGCCAGAACATTATTCAGTTCTTCCCTTTGCTGTGGAAACACATTCTGAGAATGAGCAGTGTGAAGAATGGTTTCCAAAGGAAATGAAAGAATTTCATCACATAGGACGTGGGAAGGCAGACTGGTCTAACACCCAGAGAGATAATGCAGAACCCTGGTTCCTTGTATGGGGATTAACTAAAGGCCCATCAGATCTGTTTAATCCCTAATATTTATAATTTTCCAGAGCTACTTCTTTACCGTCAAATTCTTCTTCATTGCTTGGCAGTGAAATTCTTCTTCTCTGTTTTACTTCCTTTCTGGAGACGAACAAAATATCAGAGTCCAACATCCTCCCCCTAGGATGACTTTTGGCATCTGTTCTTCTCTTCTTTTTATGTTTTCCTCTATCTTTTTTCACAATACTTTTCTTTGCTTCTTCTTCATCTTCCACAGATGAGTGAGGGTCGGACTTTGTGGTCTCCCTGTCCAGGCTAGAAAATCAGACAAGGAAATTCACTAAGCTAAAAGCACACATTTTGTGTTCTATTTTAAATCCTTTCTTACATGACATAGATTTCACCTTTTCCCACATCTCACAGTGCTGACAAGAGCAGGACTTATCACACTCTTTTGCATTTGACAGGGCTATAAATGTCTTAGAATTCAGTTTCCCTTTTATTTATAAAAGAAGAAAAGCCTAAAACACAGATTGCATAGTTCCACTCTCTTATTTCTGTAGATACTGTATATCTTGCTAGCCTATTGCATACAATTTTTCCTCTTTGAAAAAATTCTGGATAGTATTCCTGTTAATCTCAGTTCTAATATGATTCAGCAAGAATTCATACCCTTCATATCCTTCATAAAGAGTCCATTCCCAGCTCACTCTTAAGATTTCTAAAATTTGTAGAACAGTTATGAAACAAAATACAGTTACAGATGTCTCCTTTGACTGCACTAAGCCCCACATTATCAGAAGTGCTTTGGTAACTACAGTTGAAACAAGTATTTAGGCAGTCAGCTCTACTGATATCAAACGAGATAAAGGCTTCTAAGTACCTTTCTGGCTCTGGCTCTAATTCTGTCTACCTCTTCTGACTCCAAAGAGGATTTAGGCAATAATTATCTTCTATGGTGTGGGCCCAGAGCACATAGTATTTTACTTTGCATATGGAATTTTTTATTTACATTTGCAGAGTGCTTGTTCTGCCATAATTATTCCTTTCCATTGTGATGGCAGAACACCCCAAACAAGTGCAAGAATCTAATATTAAAATGAGGAGAGCTATATTAGTACCTCTAAAGATTAGTGAATTAAGCATGATCCCTAGTACATACCACGTAAACATCAAAAGACAATCCCAAAGGTCCCAGGGCTGAAGATTTAGACAAGCTACTGTAATACAACATCTATGTGCCCTGTGGACTCCCTGTCAATAGGGAACCCTTTTACTTTTTAATCCCTCACTTCTACGGGACTTAGCACACAAGAATTATATCTTTTTGATATATTGTAATATCATATTACATTCAAACATTTTGTTTTCTTTCTGATTTAATTATGCTTCTGCTTTGTTTCAGTCAACAATGTCAGCATGTTCTCATTAGATCTGTGCACACTGATGAGCAATATGCCGCACTGTTCCCTTCTGTTAAGCATGACATGGAAGGCAGGTATTTATTTTAGACTATAGTAAATAATAAGTTTCAGTGGGAAACACAATTCCATGTCCCCTGAAAGGCAGGAGCTCTACTGGAAGCTCCAACTCAATCTGGGCTGGAGCACTGCCATGGCATTGCTGATATTGGTAACTGATTAACATGTAACTAGTGAAACAGAGTTGTTTAATGGCTTTGAACATACACCTCCTCATAAAGGGAAAACAATCATTCATCATGGCATGGTGGTTACACAAAGAAACAAATATAAAGTAAAATCATGGCCAGTAGCAGCTTTTTATGACACAGCCATTGAGTTAATGTAGTCAATGCCCAGGAAAGGACATTATGTATGTCTATGTGATACTAAAGTGACATGTTAAGCAGCAAGAAAGGAAAGAGATTTCACTTTACAAGTATGTGGCTTTACAGAAAACTCAAAACCTAGCTGAGAATGTCACAAGCAAAAGATGATTGTTCTGAAATAGTTAAGTGGATTGTCAGGGACCATCTACTCAAATCTTACAAAGCAATTTATTGTAAGGAGTTATAGAACCGAAAAGTAGGAAACTTAGAAGACACTTAACTACAAGAGCTCTATAGTACCAGGCTTTTGTCATTACTTCTTGGAAGAGACTAAAAATTCAGCAGAACAAGATATGATACATAATGTGGAAAACAGTGGAAAGAAATGTATTGCAGTAGATGATGAAGCCGGGAATGTGCAAAAGAAGGTGCTGTGATTCTGGCACCAGAATTATAGAATATTGTGGACCAGTAGTGATCACTGAGGTTTTAATTGGCCCACCAACAGACTTCATTCTGGGTACCTGGGGGTTAGGCCTATGTTGCCTTTATACTAAAAATTACTATATATGTAGTTTATCCAACACCAACAGAGGACCCTGGGAATCCCAAAAGCTCACATATCCCTAGTTCAGGGCTGTAAGTGGGCTTCTAAGCTAAGAGAATCTCAGTTTTAGATGTTCAGCTTTCTTTGCCATTTCTTATTAGCTGCTTTACTCATTTTACTGGACTCTGCGCTATAGATCTTGACATTCAATACACATCCTTGAAGCCAAAGTATCTAAATTCCACTCTCAGAGCTGCCAAATGCTCAGGTGTCACTGCTCTAAGTCCCACAACATCCCTTTGTGTATCTGGGCCTCGGTGTCTTTAAAACGCTGGCAATCAGATGTAAGTAATAGCATTTGAAATGACAGTTTGGAGGCACTTCTCATGTTCTTTTAATGGGGGTAATTTGAGAACAATCTGAATAGGGCCATCTTCAAAAACAGATGCTCAAAATTTATGCTCTGTTCCAGGCCACACTAAAAACTGTTCTAGTTTGGTTTCAAGGAGATAAAATGAATGCCTTAACTGAGAGTCCATTATTTTATGCTGTGGCAGCAATATTATTTGGAATATTTTATATTGATTTCATCAATTTCATTTCAATAATCTGCTATACAAACTGGCCAGTGCTTTTACAACCAAATCAGTGTTTACTAGGTGGAAACACTATATAGAAAATGACAATTAATATGACTTGAATATGCAGTTTCACATACTATTTTACTCAGAGATCTGCCAGACTTGTTATCACTTCATCTAAAATTTAGATCTAATAAGTACATTTATTTCTTATTTGCAAAAAATTAGGGCATTCATTTCAATCGGGTCTCCAAAGAATTCCTCTGTTTGCCCATGAATAACTCAATTTTCTCATCATTTGCATATAACAATGGCAAGTCAGTGTGCCAATAAAGTATTTTTGGAGAATGAACATTAAATTTGATATTAAAGCATTCAGCCATGAAGCAAAGTGTGTAGAATGGAAGCCACTCTTACTGCTTATGCATTTAGTCACATCTTTTCTTAATAAGGTACCTAATTTAGAATACAAACCAACTCAGTGGAAGGGAAAGACTTACCACTGATTTTGCTGGAGCTCAGCTCAGTTATATACCTGCCTCTTCTCAAATGGTTAAGGGAGAATGTCAGGAGGATGGAGCCAGGCTCTTCTCAGTGATGCCCAATGGTAGGACAAGGGGCAATGGGTGTGAGCTGGAACACAGGAGGTTCCGCTTAAACTTGAGAAGAAGCTGCTTTACAGTGAGGGTGACAGAGCACTGGAACAGGCTGCCCAGGGAGGTTGTGGAGGCTCCTTCTCTGGAGACATTCAAGACCCGCCTGGGCGCCTTCCTGTGTGATCTCATTTAGGTTCCTGCAGGGGGATTGGACTAGGAGATCTTTCGAGGTCCCTTCCAATCCCTGACACTCTGTGATTCTGTGGTTGTATGAGTTAAGTAGGAAACCATGGTTTACTTTTCATTGAAAAGAGACTACCATCATGAAAGTGATCTGGTCTGAAAAAAGTAATTGATGTATTTCCAGCTTTGGAATTCTGCTCAGTAAAATGGGGGTATTCATCTGTTTATGTGCTGTGGCTGCAAGCTGGCAGAAGAGTGAGTTCCAAAATGCACTGGAATCACTACTAGAAAATGTGCGGGAAACAGGTCTTTAATCAGTATTGCTTTTTCATTCCATCATTCTCAGGGAATCCATGGATCATCCTACAACCCATACCCTCTCCCATCATTTTTAGATGTTATCTTCAACACTGATCATCATATTAGAACATTTCAATAAAAACTAAGAACTTCTAAAATTGCCTTTAAAGGTGGGATTTGTCCTGTTCATGCAACCTCTTGGGAAGAAATCTCCCATGACAGAGATTATAAAATTGTGTTCTGAAGAAATATCCTTAGATGATTGTTCTGATCTTATTCTGCTTCCTAAGATCTGTTGTTGCTCGCTGTCAGAGGTTGTTGGTGCTCTGAAGGTTATCACATTCCAATGCTATATCAAATAGATTAAACTAGAACTTAATACAAGATGAAAAAGTAGACCACAATCCCTTGGAACCACCGCACATTCAGTACACACCACACCAGAAAAATGTTATGCCTGCTGTACCTAAGTTCTGCAGAACTTATGTAGGGGCTCGTATTCATCCTACATGCTCTCTCTCCATCATTCCCAGATTTAAGCCCAGTAGAAGATTCAGTATCTTAGAAACAACTTGTGATTTAATGTTTAGCTTTATATCACAATAAATATCTTAAAAGAAAAACAAGTTCTACAAAAAATAGAAGCTCCATCTCACCTTTCAGCAATCCTAAACAGCTTCCTGGGGCTAAGCTTCAAACCATCACATCCCATCAATGTTTCCAAAATGAAAACAGGGCAATAAATTGCCAGATAATAAAATGGTAGGACACTTAATGCTGTTCTGATTGGCACTCTTGTGGGTCAAATCACTCGATTGCATGTGTAGAGCAAGTCAGTTCACAGCAACTGTAGTTAAGAGTACTACATATGGAAATGTGACAGTATAGTTGAACCTAAGGTGCAATATTTAGGATGCACGTAAAATAACTTCTAGATTTTTAGGTTCAAGCATACTCACGTCATATAATCCGCCATCTGCACCGTTCTTATATACCGACAGGAAAAGGCATACTTTGTTTGGCTGATTTTAATAAGCCCATTTCTTACACAGTGCTCCTGCAATAATATAATCAACAGTCATCTATTTTAAATCCAAATCTCAATGAAACAATGAAGATAAGTATGTATAAAAAGCCAGCTGTTTTAATGTAATTGTAATCTGCCTCTAAATAATGAAGAGAACATTTGCAAGTACAAACTGCATTTTCTTAATATGTACTATGAAAAATGCAGTAAAATTATCATAATGGCTGATAAACAAACAAACAAACATAATGAAATGAACTGAAGACTATACTGACTGTGATAAAACCCCATATGTTTCTCATTTTCACAGCATGGAGCTTGTGAAAGCCACCAAATGGATTAAAGAGGAAAGAAAGTATGATTTAAGAATAAATTATCCTACAGAATTTCTTGGTTGAAGTCTGTTATATGAGCTCTTCACGAGTCCTGAAATCTGATTTACTTTGGTTAGCTGGAGACAGGTATTGGGACAGTGAGCTCATTAGCCTGGAAAATTCTATCTATCATCTGCCTCATCAGAAAGAGAACAATGATAATACCATTGCCAAATTGGTATCATCTTCCAGGTTTACTTACTTTCCTGTTGTTGAACATCAGAACTGTGTAGAGTTTATCATCCATTTCCACTCTCTTTGGTGTTGCTATGACAATGGCAGGTACATAATATTCATTTTCTGTCTGTGTCCCAGTTCTGGCAAACACATGGTCTCCAACCTACACACCAGGAAAACATTGGTTTGCAAGAACTGTGTAACTTATGAGTTTTACAAGATATAAAAGATATTCTACGTGAATCATCATTCTAACACATTCCCGTGCTTCAATATCGATCTTTAAAAGAAAAGAAGAACTTGGTCCTTGCATGTACCAATAATTCAGAAATTCCACTGAATCACAGACAGAATACAAAGCAAAAATAAAGGACAGAGCCCTACTAAATGTAACAGGGCTCAACTAGCAAGTCACACAGAATGAGGAAACTCTTACAACTCTTCAGCCCCTTGAACTTCGTGCAAATTTATATGGTTTTAGTAAGCTTTTAAACCAACTTTGAGAATTTTAGATAATTTAATATGCAACTAACTTATTAAAAATCATTTTTAAAATGAACACAGAAGTCAATTTTCTATCAAATTTTGCAGAACTTCTCTAGAATTGGATGTCTAGTTTTAGGTGTAACAAACTAGTTATAAAAATACATTTGTATTCAAACAGCTGTATTCATTCTGCATCCTTTCTGTACCCATCATCACTCTTGTGTGTAAAATAAGAATCACTTGAAAAAACAACTGTGATTACAGATAGTCAGCTGATAAATTTTAAATAAAACCAGAAATGGAATAAGAATATTTTTTTTTCATTACTGTTATTTGCCTTAGTATAAGGTTATCTGCTGGATTTAAAATATGCTGTGAAAAACAAATGGTTATAACCTGTTGTACATCACATTGTGTATGAAAGGCTCTCCTTGATTCATAATCAGTGTGCTAGGAAACAATAATTCTGCTGGTAAATAGCTCACCTTTCTTCTATAGGTGGACAAATGTTCATGTTTTATAAAGAAAATAATATAGACTTCTAATAAATAAAGGAATAGGATTACAATGAAAAACAGCTCCAAACAAATGAAAAATATCATGTTGAAAATAGCATGATATTACTATTACTAAAAACTCTTCTTTAAAATAAACAGATGCATTTAAATTTTTTTTTAAATCTGTCTTTTGTTCTATGTGTGACCAAATGGACAAAATTAAGAATGCATATTTGCTGTCATAAAAGAATACAATTTTTGACCTCCAGATATGGACATGGCATAGCACCTCCCACAGGTATAGTGAACTTCACAGGTACAATCCAGGTCTCCCCATTGCTGAAGTCAACAAGTGTACAGGTAGAACCAATATTCTTTATCACAGTTCCTAAAAACAAAATAATAAAATATTCAAATTATTTATCTTTTACCTCTTGTTGACATTTTTTTAAAATCCTATAGGCTGTTAGGCATCCCTGAGGTCTAACGTGTCTATGCTATACATTCTTCATTTTCATTTAGCTTGGTTAATCTATGCTAGAGCAATAGAGAAATTTGTACCAAAAAAATACAGTGTTAGTAACCATTCTTAATAATGTCATAAAAATAAAACCAAGAATAATTTTCAAGCCCAGATCTGAAATTTTTAAGCTAATCAGGTGGATGATTGTTGACATAATGAAACTACAACCACAGTTTAAAATATGTAATTTAAAAAAACAAAACAAGTAAAGGTAACATAAAAATAAACACACATACACACATACACCATTTTTAAAATGAAACAACAGAACAAAATTTTACCTACTAATCTTTCTGTCTCAAAACTCAACAAAATGCAGAGGCATTTAGTTAATTCTTTTGAACACATGCAAAAGCTTTGTCTTTGCCAAACACTCAAGATGATAAACATTTAATGGAGACATCAAAGAGGGATAGGTACTCTCGGATATTCAGTTACTTAAAAGGATTTCCTTCCATACTCTTCTTATATAAATACATTGTTGCTTTCTAACTTTACAAAATGCATGTCTTTTCATAAATGTATATATGTGCACACACAGGATATATATTCATTTTTCATGCATATACACATGTATTATTTTATCTGATTAAGGCAGAAGTAGCTACTTATGACCAAAACTAATGTTTTATCAGTGTTCAGAAACTCTAAAAAATATTTAAAATGTGGACAAAAATATATACCTGGATAATAAAATCCTGTGACATCTGATCTTGCAATCACCCTTTGGCTTTTCTGAGTCACAGGTACTTGGTCTTTTTGTCTTTTTCTAGATTTTAACTTCACAGTTTCTTCTTTAAGCCTCTGTAATTTGACACAATTATTTTTTCCACAACAACTAAGCTAGTCAGCCTCAATCTATCCTTTAGAATTAATTAAAAATTTAGGCAATATAATGTTATGACCTCTGCAGATAATTCACAGTAAACTGGAAGTATTATAAACATTCAGAATAGTTATAAACAGAGGAAGCTATGTTACAGAAAATACTCATGGATAAGATAATCTAGTTTTCACTATAAAATCCTGGTTTACATAGTCATAATAATACCTATATTTTCAAGTGTTCAGGCAAAAAATTTACCTTGATGAATTATGGCTCTGGCTGCCATTTTCCTAGAAAAAACTTTGTAAAGTTGTGCAATTCATATTCAAGGAAGGGGTAAGGAAAAATCAACTGATGTTGCAGAATAAGTGAAGGTGCTATACACATCCATTTAGCCCAGATATGTGGGTCTTGACAATAATCTTATTTTCATTAAAAGCACCTCACTGTATGGAACAACTGATTAAAAAGATCACAGAATCAAAATTTTAAAAAAGAAATCTTGAAGTGTCTAGAAAAAATCTTTATTTACAAGCTATAAATTAAAAATTTCAATTTTCAGCAGTTCTAAAACATTCTAGTTTAGTAAAATATTGAACCACATTTTGCAGAGCTGCCACTGTCCATCATTCTGTCCTGCTAGTTTGGGTTCTTCACACACTAATTTTTATCTTTAGGAGGCAACTGCCCAGACTACAGCTCCTGTAATGTACCACAGCCACACAGAACACTGGAGCTTACAGCTGAATTGCTGAGAAATAAGTGTGGGGAACCATGCACTGGATGGTGAGAACTGAAATACCAATGGGGCTGGCTGCATGTGGACTGACTCAACTCCTAGTTGAAGTCAGTGACTGCAATTAGTAGTAACTGAATGAAGAATGCAAAAAGCACAGTGGATTTTACACAACAGTTGAGGCAGGGGGCTGTGGGAAACACAGTATGTGAAAAATAGTCAAATATTCACAAATCACAAGTGGCTCTATGTAAAAATACTGTCAGGCTTTCTGAGCTTCTGCGTACTTGACTTTACAGTTGACATATTCTTTTACCTTAAAGCCTTTTATATCTCACATTACCATTTTATGGAGTTTCCATGGTATTTGCTTTTTCAGTCACTTTCCTGAATCCTTTTTTAATTAGAAGAAAGGATTTCTTCCCATTCAGGGCATCTCTCTTACAGGAAGTTTTGAGAGGATCAGAGTATTACGTGTATATGTCAGAATGTGAAAGAAGAGCTTACATTTTGCTTTCCTAAGAAAATTAAGAAAACTGATCATATAAAAACATTTTCTTTCTAATACTGAAAAGTTCATAACCCCAGTATTTTTATAAGTACATTTTAATAATCCTTGAGAATAACACTATAATTTACATTTACTGCAACAATAGCAAATTAATTCTTGAAAAAGTCTATTATTTTCTCCATACTCCTCACAATAATGTTTCTAAACATAAATTATAAGCAAGTGCTAAGTTAAATAAAAAAAAAGTTTCCCCATTAATTTTTAAAACATTTATTTATTGGCCTACCTCGTAAACAATTTGCAAGCATCCATCTCTTATACAGTTCCTTTGAATCATAAAAACACACAGCTTGAAATCTCCACCTTTTCCACAGATCTACACACTTTTCTGAAAAACAACCATATCTCACAGCCTCCTAGAAATCCCTGCTTGCTAGGGTGTGTACAACCTGCTTCCTTGTCTGACAACATTTTTCTTCCTAAAAAGATATATTTGATTTTGATACTCGATTTCTCTTAACAGTCAATAATGACAAAAAGATGGGAATAACTTTGACTAAATTGTTTGTCCTCAGTTTCACTGTAACTATCACAAACTCTTTTTTCCAATCTCCCACACAAAAATCACAAACAACTCTTAAAAATAGCCCTAAAAATAAGCAAAACACACACACACAAAGGCAAAGAGGTATTTTAAACGGGAGATATGTGGGTTTTTTCTAGTTTATTCCTTACTCCTATAGAATATAAATTATATCAACAGACTCAGTCTGTACCAGAGGCTCTTCACAGTGCTTAACCAACTGCTTGAAGTACGACCTAAAAAAGGCTGATTTGAGTGCAAAGACTTACAGCTCCACAGACACAAAAAGGTATTTGGGTAAACCATTTACTTAATTCCTCAGGCTCCAAAGGGACAGCTGCTGCTGAATATTTATTATCAACTAATTTGTAATGCTTGACTAATAACTTGGGCAACTTCCAGCACTCTTCATTTATCCAAATACTAAAGACTGCACAGGCATCCACAATGAGGATGCCAAGTCCTGCAGAACTCAGGTGGCTCAGAAATACTGTCTAAATTCAAATCCATCTCTCCTTCCTCTTAAACAGCCTTTAGGTGTTCAGTGTGACTGACCCAGACACTGTCAGAGCACCCATTTCTGGGATATCTTTCTCCAGTATTTTTATTACAAAAGAGCCCCGTCTGATTCTCAGGGAGTTTCACCTGAAAGCTCTGCTTTTCTTGAAGGCAATGCATTAAATCATGAGGTGAAGTAAACTTTGTTTCCCCCTGCCAATACCTGCTGCATTTTAAAAATCCCTTTCAAAGAGATTAGATTTTGCATTTTCGTATTGTAAGTGAGAAAAGATTGGAAGACTGTCCACAGATCTTGGCTCTAACTGTGGCTAATCCTCACAGTCCAGAGCCAAGCAACTGTAGACCACAGTCCATTTTGATGAAAGAGTCTAACCTCTTGTCCAACACACTATTTGTTCAACAGGTTACTTCACTGGTGACAAGGGAAAATCTGATCAAACATTTCTAGGTAGCTATAACTTCGTTGTTGTTGTGTGTTGTGCTATTTGGGATGCTTGTTTTGCCTTGTCAGCCCAAAGAGACACAAGAACAAAGACAGGGGATGCCAAGCTGCTTAGGAAACATATGAATGCATATAAGGTATCTACAGACAGCGATGAGTGATCCTTAAACAGTGAAGCAGAATGAAGAGTGTAAGAATTAGGACACCAGGAAATAGCAGAAACTGCCAAGGGAGATCCAGATTTCCATTCTGGTAAAGAATCAAGTCTCAGCTATAAATATTTCATGAGGAATAATTAAATCCAATTGTATATGAAACACATTTTTCAGAAAGAGCAGACTCAGTGAGCCACTAGAGGTCCTTTTCCACCCAAATAAACATGCTTTACAAAACACATCATGCTTATTAAGCATTTTAAGTTATTTTTATCAAATGGTGACCATTCAACTGGATCAGAAACAAGCAAAAGCCTTGCATATTCAAGCTCATCCTATGGGAAACACAGCACTTTTAAAAGCATATTCTTAATGACAGTGGATCCTTAGCAATGAATGCAGCTTTATCTCTATGCAGAATCTGAAATCCATTCACATGCAGAAACAGAAATATTTAGTATGAGTTAAAATGTTCTCCATCACTCTCAAAGACCAGATTGTGACACTTGAAATACTTACTGTACATGAAAATGTTATGGCCATTAATGGAATGCATCAAACTGTCCTGGAAGCTACATCATGCCTGGAGAATAGTCATTACTATGACCCCAGTAGACCTGAGGTGATCTGATGAGAACTGGGTAGGGGACCCTGAAGAAGTCCTTTTACTAAGTGACATCATGGTGTAAACAGCTTTATAATTCATTAAGGAAAAACAAAAAAACAAAAAACCAACATAATAAGAAATGATGGTTGACTGTTATGTCTGAAAAGTTCAAAATAGAAAACAGATACAATATTTTAAGTCAAAGTATATATAAGTAATATATATAAGTTACTTATTAGAAAAAAACTAAGTAAATGACACGTTCCTCATTTGTAATATCTTAGATGAAAGCTGCGTGCCAGCCTGAAGAGGAAGATTTTTGCCAACACATGCTTTCAGATGTACAGCAAAAGGAACTGTGTAAGGTGAGTAAAATATAGTCTACAATTAGCCCTCTATTAGGTAATCATCAGCATTCACTGTTTTATATTTTGCCTGATAATAACTAAATGCATTTGCTCATTTCTCAAAGCATTCACTTCTTGCATCACTAGAGGTCTTCTGTCTGCTCACGGCCCTGTGCAAATGGATGTCTACTTCATCCTCCTCCAATAAGGCACCATCATACCCCACGCTTCACAGATAAGTGCAAACATAGCAGCCTGAACACAGCTCCCAGAGAAGATCAGAGCACAGAGGGAGGATAACCAGACCATTAATTCAGTTGTAGGCTTAAACAGAAAGCTCTCATAGCAAGGACATCCAAAAAGGATTACTAATTATTTTAAGAAGTTGTGTAGTTAATTAGGAACCCTTAAAAGCTAAAAGTTAAGGGGTTTTATTTTGAATTTAGTGAAGAAAAAAAAATAGTAGGAAATTTAAAAGTTTGCTTTGTTGAGTTGACCTCCAGGATAATTGTGATTTTTCTAACATCTCACAGTGACAATTGTCAATCAGTGCCATATCAGCTATTTCCTTGATGTAATATATTTCAGCTGGCAGCTTAATTTTTTTACCCATTTTGTAGACAGAAATCACAGTTGGAAAAACCTCCAACAGCATTTTTAAAAGGCTCTCCTGTTTTTTTCAGGTTTTTTTTCACTGTTTTTTCTGCCACATAAACAGAACTAATTACACCTGCATTTCTGCCTCTCACTCTTAAAGCCTTTCAGTTGCAGATTAGCAATTACTGAAGATGGTGCTCTGATTAGACTCCTAAAGCAGGTTGACTCAGGATAAGTGATTGCACAATGTTAAGCATATAATGTCTGAGAGCACACATTGGTTATTTCAAGGCAATAGTAAAATTACAGTCAACAAGTGAAACTTGAACATGTTTCTGCTGCTCTTGCATTGGGACATTATATGGCAGAGGTAAATCAATAATTAAAATAGCTGTATAAGCAATGTAGTATTTTCAGATTCATGTAAAATGAATCAAGGTCATCTGTTTTTTGAAGGCATTAAAATGTTTTCAAATATACAGTCTTAATGGAAAAATATTATTAAAAACTACAGACTACTGGATGTGATCCTTTCCATAATCACTTATTTCCATACATGGCCTGTGCTATCATAATATATTCTATTCAATTTAACACAAATAATTTTTTATAACTTATGCCATAGTATGTAAAAGGTCACAGCTCATCATGAAAACTGTTCCTGATCTCAATGAAAAGAGAGGTTTATCTCAGTGAAGGAATATCAAATTAAACAAAAGATTTTCAGTATACTCTACTAAACAGAATATATGGATACTTGGCATAATTTACAACTGTAAATTCCAATTGTACATTCCCATTCATTGCTGAGAACTTACAGTATAGGTTTCTACTATGCTCATTTGAGGTTTTTTAGCTTACCTTACCACTTTAAATTGTATGTATGTGTGTATATGTACACATATATTTATATATGAACTTTATGACTAATTCTCTATTTGTTTTTACTTATCCTCTATTAGAACTTAGAGATCTGAGAAAATATTTTCTTTCTCATTAAATTCCTAGAGAGCTTATTTTAATATTATCATGGTACTACTCTGCCTAGACAGCAGTTCTGCAGAGGCAGCAGCACTCCCAATGAAGCACTGTTTGATGAAGCTTTTAGATAAAAAACTTGAAACCAAACGAGAGAAACTTTTTTTTTTTTTTCCAGAGTTAATTTGAATTTTAAAGCATCAGTAGTGTATACAGAAATCTTTCCACTGGGAAAGATTAAATCACTTTTTAAAAGTTAAAAGTCTGTTCTTAATTTCCCTGAGAATTCATATTCATATCTTAAAGGTAAAACCATTAAGTTAGAATCAATTCGTTTTCAAGAATGTTCTGAAGGAGTGAAAATAGGAGAATACAACACTGTAACCTAAAATATGTTTTCTGACCATATAGATCACCACAAAAAAAGCTAAAGTGAAAAAGTATATTTTCTCTTCCAATAGGGCAGCCTAAAATAACTTACTAGCCTTATTTTTATACTTGTTGCATCATGTATTTCCATAAGCATTTCATTAAACTTCTCAATAGCATTCCAAGTAAAATCAGAAGTTCATCTGGGAGACATATATATATATTGATCAAAAAACACAAACTTCAATCACAGTTTTAGAGTAGCTAGACTACTTTCTGCTAATGTATTAATGGAGTGGAGGGAGCACTCTGGCTCACCAAAAGTCAGTGTCCACTTCAGGATGAGCTCCAGATGCCCCTGACTCCATTCACAGCACTGTGAGATTAGCCACCAGTTCATGTATGCCTACATTTTATAGACAGCTAAATTTTAGTATATGAATAAGAAACTGAATCCCACCTCTTCTCTCCATCTTTTCTCTTAGAAAAAAGATACCACAGAAGATTGCAGTGAATCTGTTTTCAGATATTAACCCAACCACAAATCTTGTATCATAATTGCCTTTAATATATATCTTCTTTCTCTTCTTTCATATATGTAATTTCTGCTGTTGTTGCAGAGGATGCAAAGATACGTTGCTCAGATTTCTAACAGGCTTGATTTCTGTGGTTTTCTCAGCTTCAGACCTTCTGCTTCCCCAGTACTTCAAAAAAGTCATTAAAAACTTGTTCTCTTTTTAGCTACCTTCTCTCCTCTATCCATTTGTATAGCATCATGCTTAAATGTCTACTTTATCAGCTATAACCATAGACAAAAATTATTCCAGAAGCACATACTGAAGAAGAATATCTAGGGGGAAAAAAATTCCTTCCAATCTGTTACCTTTTTATTGTTGTTTATGTGTGATTCTGAGATTTTCTCAGCTTCCTTTTTGACAGCTTCCTGAAGATCAGAGGCTTGTTGGATGTATGTTAATGCTGCCAGTATCTCATCTTCTAACAACATTACATCTTCATAGGAAATTGGCCATCCTAAATTCTCTAAAGACTCCAGCAACTCTTCTTTATGCTGCATATACGGAACTGGCCCGTTCACTTTAAATCTTAAAAAACATATTTTTAAAAAATTAGGAATCACGAGTAGGAAAAATGTTAATTCTGTTCTTTACAAATAGAATCACAAAGCATAAAGACAGAATAAAACATCAGATTCATCCAATCTACCCTCTGTATTCCACAAGTACTTGTGCTTCATCCAGTTACTGTTGTGTTTATAGAATCATAGAATGGTTTGGGTTGGAAGGGACCTTTAAGAGTCATCTAGTTCCAACCTTCCTGCAGTGGACAAGGACACGTTCAACCAGATCAGGTTGCTCAGAGCCCCATCCAGCCCGACCTTGAATGTTCCCTGAGATGGGGTTCCTACCACCTCTCTGGGCAACCTGATCCAGTGTTTCACCATCCTCATTATAAAAAGCTTATTCCTCATATCTAGTCTATCTATACCTACCCTCCTTTAGTTTAAAACCATTACCCCTAGACAACATTTTAAAAAAGGTGAAACTTACAACTGGAGAGAGTATTTAAGTGTCTGTCTTGCCAACACATACAACCACAGAGATGCCTACCACCTTCCCCTATTCTTTGTCACTGCTTACCTCTCTACTCCTCTAGAAACCGCTCTGTATTAAAATTTACCTGACTGCTGTAGTTATTTAGCTAGATTTTGTTTCCTATTAACTGAATCCACTATTAAGCTATAATCAATGTCAAGCTAATTTATCTCCTGAGTTGGATATCTCACTATTTTGAACACAATATCAGCACTTCTCTAGTAAATTTGAATTTCCCTCATACCTGAGATAACACTTTAATACACACTAGTGAACCAGAAAGCTCTTCAATCAATTATTTCAGGACTCCTGCTACCAAGTTAGTAGACTTTGTTTATTACTCTCTCTTTCCAGATCACTAATATTGAAAGTATGTTGTCATCCTTTTGTACATGAGTGTGATCATTCAAATTGTAAATTTAGAAGAGAAAGGGATCAAATATTTTAATTTCTATGCAACAGTGATAACAATTTTAATATGCCCCTCTAGCAACAGACTGTACAATTTGCTAGTACTTTTTTTTTTCCTTGTATACATAATTGGCCATATGTTACCAACAATAAAATATTTGGATACAACTCTGTCACATTTCTATACTCCACAACTCATTGCCTATCAACAGACATCTATTTTCTCTCTTTAAAAAAAAAATATATATATGCTGTTCTTTTGCTTAACAGCCTTCACTTTCTGTCTGTACCAGAATGGGGTTTTAGTTCTCCTTATCGATGATAGACTGTATATATTTTGCTCATTTGCTTAAGTCTTCTTAAAAGCATTCTAGTTTTCATTCCCATTTTTCTCCTTAGGAAAATTTCATGCCCATTCGGTTTTCATTAATTGATCTTCACTTTATTCTCTGAAGTCAACAGACACTAACTTCACTGATGTCAGTCCTGTTGATACAGTCACTAATTTTTTAAATCAATATATGGAAACAAGCTAGTTAAAGTTAAAGTAGTAGAAACTTCCGGTGTGATATACAATTCCAGCACATACTGTAAAAGCGCTTATTGTACCTTTACAAACCAGCCACTGAAGTGCTCTTTACCGAATGAGAGAAGATTTACCTTGATGCCAAAGGCAATGACATGCAGCCCTCCCAAGGCCCTGCCACTTGACACATTAAGAATAGAACAGCACAATTCAAATGGAATGCAAGTCTTTCCCTTTAAAAATAATCATCACTGCAAGAAGGAAGTCCAGAATTTAATATTACTCCATACACATTTTTGAAAGTATAGTTATGAAATATTTGAAAATAAAACCTAGTTACAGAAATAGTGATAAAAAAGTATCAAATATTTATGAACAGCCTTTCAGAGGTAAATTTGAAAATCAAAAACTGATAGCTTACTTCTCTCTTTCCTCCTGAGATAGTGCTCTCCAAACAGCTAGGTTTAGACGCCTGTTAAAGAAAGCAAAGCAGTTTTTGAGGGAATGAAATTCCTTGTGCATCTGATCATCTCAAAACTAGCAAATAAACACAATTTCTTAAGATGGCTGCACTGATTTGTATTCCAAGAGCACTGTATCATCAAATTGTACCCTTATCATTCAGCTATGAAATTATCAACTGCAAGAGAAGATGGGAAAACAGCATCTTCCATCAAGCAGCAACATGACTATTTCAGGGTCATAGAAGGATTAATGGCAATCACTGCTGCTTCCTGCCAGGATTTTCTGTGGATGGTTCTCCTCAGCACCAACAAGCTAAATCAAATAACAAAACCAATTAAATGCCAGTTAAGCTAAGCACAGTTCTGCCAATTAAACAGTTTCAGAGAACTGTAGCCTGAAGACACATGGAGAGCAATGCTAACTTTTTTTCCCCCCTGCTAAGATAACCACTCATTCAGGTTTTTACTTCATTAAACTTTGTCTATAAAGAAAAACTACTGACAGGAAAACAGAAGTGATTATCCCAAAGCAACGCAGTTCTGAGATCTTTCAAAAGCACCACTAAACTTTCTGCTTTTGCTTTTTGGACATAAATTATAAATTAAGTCATCTAGCTTACAGTTTTCTCTATTTATTAACATCTCAAACAATTAAGCCGTCACTCAATTACTTCATTTCATACTTTAGAAATAAAACTCTACCGATCATCCTAATTGCTGTAATCATAGAAAAAATTCTAAACTTCTTTTGGAAATACAAGAACAAATTCTTTGTTAGGAAAAATTCAGATTGTAACCATTAGACTTTTAACAGTCTTGCTAGTTTACTGGTGCATGCACAAAAAAGCTCATTAACCAGATTTTCAATATGAATTTCTTATTGATTCATTTTATCTACTAGAAACCAAACCCCAGCATTTTCAGAATGTAAATTACTTAGTTCATTCACAATCTGCAGTTTCAGCATGCTCCACTGTCTATTTCATACTTTTAAATGTGCACATTTGTAAATAACTAATTTGTAAAAGCCTCTGGCTATAGAAGATCATACACACTTTGAGTCTTTCAGCATTTTTCTCCTTCAATACTGGATATTCTCTTTGTCAGAGCACAAGATTTCTGCCCTCGCCACTTTTTACCCTCTTAATCTGATGCTGAGGTCAATCTATCTACGGGGAAGATATTGTCATGCTTGCTTCTGTTCTTGAAACCTGCATGCCCTGATGTATTGCTTCATCTATACATGTCAGAATAAATTTGTGACCAATCATTATTTACAAAGCTGAACTGCAGCCTTTGCAAATTCAATTGCTGGAAAAGTACTGTGGCATTTACAGCGAAATAAATTTGACTGGGTTGCTGATTCGCATGTAAAGGAAAAGCAATGAGAAATCTGTTTTACATTGTCAATTACAAGTATCCAGATGGATCTCTCTTCTATCCATCTTTTTCACAGAAGCAGGGAACTCAATCCTACTATTGCAAAGACACTGATTCATTGAGCTCTAAACATAAGCAAACCATACTCCCAATCATCAAAGTTTTAGGGCAACCATGAAAATGCTGTCAGTAGAAGATCATCAGAGTTTAACTAGAAAACACTTTTGTTTCCTCCAAAATTGAAGTCAATAGATGTAAAATACTCAATGCTATGACACAGCAATTAAAAACTTGAATGTTTTTTAGAAGTCACCATCAAAAATATACTACTTGAACCTTCTATCAAAATGAGTGACAAATCCAGATTTCTATGAGTTCTTCATCAGCCTGATAATAACAGTGTTGTCTCAGTAACAGAGCACACAAAAATAGATTTTTCTTCACTAAATTCCATTACTATTAGACATAGCAAGCAGCATTTGCAAACCAGAATTCTTGATTTTTACCACAAAAGATGGATGCATCTAGAAATAGGAAATGGGAATGAAAAAGAGAGCTATTATATGCTTTAAAAAGAACCGGTATGATCATAGAGCTACAGAAGAAAAAGAAAACCAACTTACAGTGCTTCAGCAGAATTAATAAAAAAGACTAAACACTTGTCATCAAGGGCTTTTTGATCATATAAAATAATTACATCTGTTAATGTTATTAGAATGCAGCTTGAAAAGATATCTCACTTATTAAAACAATTCTAGTCAAAGGTCTCATAGAGTAAATGAATGATATCAGTAGTCAAATAATTGCATTACTTAAAAAAAAAATGCACAAAGTTAGATCAAGGAAAAAAATAGCTGAGAGTTATAATGTCCTTGTCCTGTTTACTTCTGATGTGCTTTTACCAACATTTAATTAATAAGCACAATGCATCTCTTTCTCAAAAAAAAAAAAAGTCAGTACCTTCTCCTAGGTGCCTCAGTTACACTCTTGCATCCATATTAGCTGCTAGGCAGCTGGCAGCAAAAAGCAGGCCATTAATTTAAATGTCAGTCTATGCATTTAGGAACTTAATTGTAAGTTAAAAGTCTGACTACTACTGTATTCTTAGGGAGGATTCCTTCCTAGGGATGTTTGCTTTCAGGTTTATTCCCAGAAACAACTTTTTTTTTTTTAATTTAACAAACACGATAGGAACAACATGTTATTTATTATCTCCTTGTCTATCACCCATTTTTCTCATTCTGCTTTTTTTTTTTTTAAGAAAATAAACATTTCTCCTACAGGTTGATGGTGAATTAAAGTATGTCAACGTGCAGAATTACCAGTATTGAGCAAAGCATTTGTGAGCAAATATCCACTACCTAAGAAAAATATGAAATTAGACTGCAAACATTATAAGTTTTTTATGAGTAGACTTGCCTTTCATATGATTTAATTGCTTGTTCCAGCTTCTCTTTATAAGCATCAAGATTCACAGCCTGAGGATTAATTAGTGTGATTGGCTTCTTGATGTCGCTAGCATGGGCCGACGGCAACATCTATTACACAATAAAAGACAAAGACTTCATTTATCAGACAGCTTTTCTTCCACCAGAATAACTGAATGCCCCTGGGTCCATGTCCAAGGATCAGAACAGACAGAAGGAACACTAGAAGGCTACAGAAAGAAAGAACTGAGCACCCCAAAGAAACGTCAATAAAATCTTCTGAAATTATACAATCCCTTTATGCAGAAGTTGCAAATTAAGATTCCTAACCACCAGTTAATTCTAACTAAATCAGTACTGTCAAACAACTCTAATAATGGAAGGGCAGGTCAGAAGGGAGACAAGCATGTCTAGATCATGACCATATTCCAGATTTGCTTTAAAATAACACTCTCTTCTACTTGCTAGCATCTAATTCTCACATACAGGTGTGATAGTTATTTAAATCTGTTTAATACTCTTATTCTGGAGGACCATATCTTCTAAGGAATTAGAGTACTAAAGATGGAGAGAGACATTTTTCACCATCACACTGATCACCATCCACAGTGAACAAGGTGGATAGTGCTCACTGAAACTACTCTTAATTAACCACAGTAACACTTAGGAACCTAACCAGGTTGGTCAGAATCAGGAACTTCAATACCTTTCAAATCTCACAACACAGCATGTACATAAGTCACCTTCATAATAAAACAGAAAGTCGTATGCTTACAAGTAGATCTTCGAAAGGCAGAGAAAAGGGTAGAAAAGGAGGAAAGATGCCTTCCCATCATTCAGCCCAAAGTCCCACCATCCTTCAGCCTCTTAAATTACTCATCAGTTCATATAAGAAAAGCCATTTTATATATCAATGTCCTGATGATGATTATAAACAGAAAAAATCTAAGAAAGAAATGGAGAAGAGGGAGAAAGCTACGCTCCCCAAAACTGTCTTCAACACATATGGTTTAGTGGGAAGCTTCTCCAAGTGTCTGTCTGAGATCAGCATATAGATGACAGAAAGATGGATGAGTTTCTATTTAAATATAACTAAAACCCCTGTCGGGGGAATGAGGCAAGCAATCAGAACATAAAATAATAAAAATTCTTCTTTAACTGAGACCATTTTTCAGTGATGTTTTATTTGTGTTTGAATCATCACAGTCTAGCTGGATTCCAAATTACTGCTGTATGATCATTTTTCCAGGAGCAGTGGTGTGACTTTATATTCCTCTCTCTTTTTGAGGACATCTTCTCTCTGATTAATAAATCTGTGTCACATCAGTGCCAGACAACATGAAAGCTCCTCATATTAAATTAATCTTAAGATCACATAGAAACTAAAGTTAATAGGAACATGTCAGTGAAGTACCTTGCCAGAGGCAGATGAGGTAAACCTCTGCCCAGAACTGTGACCCATGAAATCTGGTGAGCTGTCATTTCCAGGTGGAATTTGAAAGCTGAAAGGCAAGGAACTAAGTGCATCCCAATTCCAGTTCCATACTGCCATGGTTGTCGTCTGCTATGTTATTTAAACCAAGTTAAGCAGGACTTCACCGTTTAGAAGCCCTCTCCTACATTCCCTTACAAATTCCCAGAATAACTCCAAGTACAAACAGCATCATTTGCAAAATTAATATTTAATATAGTTTATAAAACACTTTTAATAAAATATGAGGGGCAGAAAAATATAAACATATTATTGCAATATTGAAGAATAAAAACAGAATTGAATATGTTTTTAGCAAATAGTAAATTTGAAATATTATGCATACTTTGAGAGTAACAAAAACTACTCATGAAGACAAGTGAAATTCGACAGATGCAGCTGAAAGAAATCAAAAGAATTCACTTGTTTCAAAATGGCTTTTATTTCAAAACCAAAATTTCAAATTTTTAAGGACAAAATCAAAGCACAATAACCCTAGAAAAATCTTTCTTATTTTAGACCAAACAAGATGTTTTGGTTGGCTGAATCTGAACTTGATTCTTTTGACCAAAGCATTGAGTCAGAACTCCATGACTTGCAAAGCTATACCTAAGATGCACAATCTGCAACAGATACTCAGATGGTTCTATAGGGAAGGTTTGCTCCAGGACTACCATAGTGTAATTTAGACAAGTCCCTAACCCAATTTTTTTTTTTCTGGATATGAATCTGATGGGTAGTTTAATGAATTAACCTCTTTCAAATAACTCTGGTGAAACTGACAGGTCTCTCAGAACTGAAAACAACAGGTCAGCCTCTTGTTAATGAGTAGTTGTCATGGAAACCTTTTGCTCACTGCATCTCCAAGGTGAGAAAACTGTTCAGGGTTACTCCATCATCACGCTAGCAAAGTCTTAAAATAAAAACTATACTATCCCCAGAAAAGCAAAGAAGGATGTCTGCGTTCCACACCAAGAAAACTAAGATCTCAGAAGGAAGAATGCAAAAATGTCTGTACCTTTATTATCTTCAATTAAGTCTTCTGAAGTACTGAAATAATCAAGATTCTTAATCAATTTATTAATGTTTCCTATTCAAGCTACATGTCTAGCCACAGAACCTATTTTCTGCTTTTCACTGATACGCTGGCATGAAGCTTGAGGGAGGGTGGGTTCCATAGCTCATGAATTCTACCGGTTCCACCTCGTGTACAACCTCCAAACTTCTTTTTCCTGTCTATACTCTGCTTCAGATCCAGAAAAATCCATGCCTCTACACACAGAACAATAATTTTTCACTGCCTGAGAAACTGTCTCTACACACTAATGGGTATTAGCAGGTATGGAAAAGTGGTAAAAATCATACATTATTTTGTGTTTATACTCCCGAATCTAAAGAAAGCCCATGGATCACTGTTTAGAATCTGTACAGCAGCTATTCATTCTATGAACATGGAACTTAATTCAGCCCTGAACAAGACTACCATAAGCTCCCATGATCTGCTGTTAAAAATTACCTGTACATAGCACTTGCTGAATCATAGCTTTGACTGTTTTCAAAGACCATTGTTTTACAGACTGCTGTTTTTGCAAATAGAGGTTCAAATGCAGCTCAGGATTGTCTGGAAAGGATCTGAAGGAGTCTTCATTTAGAAACACAGAAGAGTGAGCTCTACTTAGAAGGTGTATTCAGAAGATGGGAAAAGAAGAGACTGCTCAAACATCAGAGGTAAGAGTTAGGTGAAAGTCACAAGGTCTTTTGTTTGACATTTCACTTACATTAGATTGTTTTGCACAGTTTAGTAATCATTGAATATCTGATTTTTTTGAAAAATGGCTATTTTATATATGAAATATTAAAATGTATATTTTTTAATGTTTTTGATTCAAAAAGCCATCTTTTTATTGAATACAAAAAAAAATCTCACACTTCCAAAAAATCCTTGTAGATCTTGGTTTTACTAAAACAGAGGATCTGGTTTTGCTTCCACAATCTGCACACTATAGCAAAAATTCCCCTTCCTAAATTTAAAAAACAAACATGAAAAGTTTAAAATGTAGAAATGTGTACATTTGTTATAAATATTTTACTTAGCTCTATATCACATCCTATTCCAAAACCCTTGTTCAATCCTTATTATTTAAGCAGATGCTGTTTAGCTTTTTCTTTGAATATTGTTTAAAGGAACAGTTTTTATTAGTTAAGAAGAGCTGCAACATATTCATAAGACTTTCATAGAATGCATCGCAGAAGAAGAATTAAAACAATTTGCCACAAAACGGGTTTCCTTTAAGTGGAATGGCAATTAGAGCTTCATGATACACAATTCATCATTAATTTTGCACAATCTCACAATTGCCTACATCTATCAGAATTCAATTTTAAATACTGAATTCCAATACTTTTCAAAAGGTCTTAGAGGACACATGTAAACATTGAGAATGCACAAATCCACAAGCTGTGCTCCTGCACAGTTTTCCAAATTACTTTATGGACCTACAATACATACTCCAGTGAATTAGTATGTATCAGTAGCAGCTGTGGTGCTCAAGAAATTGCTGAACACCTGATGGCTGCACACTGCCATCAGGTGGTAACTGTGAAAGAAAAATATATAGCTCTAAAACTTAAAAAGTAAAGTCTACAATAAATACTATTAACTGCCAGTTTTATCTTCTTATTGATGCATGAATGAATATTTAGATATCCATTATACATTTGGTTCACATCAACCATCTACAATGAACACTAGAGAACACAATTATGACATTTAATGAAATGAATTTTAAAATTATTTAGAAAATAGTGCCAAGTTTTATGTTTCTTGTCAAACAGCTAAGACTTTTACCTTATCAAAGACTTTAGAAACTGCATGCTTGTCCAGAGCTGGGATGTATTGGGAACCACGAGGGACAGCTGTAGGAGCTAAGGCATCCATGATGGTGAGTCGCCTAGCAACCAAGCCATGAGTCTTTAACCAAAGAGCTGAAGAAATATCTAGAGAACTAGAAAAAAGAGACTGTAAGATGTAGCACAAAGTAGAAATACATTTGAGAATTTTGAAATGACTGAAGAAAAATATAAACTGTAATTTTTATGATGTATCTATATATGCACACACATACCTTTTAGATGTCCTTTTCACAGCTTTCTGCATTTTCAGATCTAAGATAAAATATTTACATTTCATTAACTCACAGCTTTTGTGCACACAAAAGTATACATAAATAAGATGACATATAATAGCATCATTCTTTTATTTTAACCTACTAGCAGTGTCACAAAGACCATACAATAATGTCTATTTCAGTTGCTAAATTAATCAATGAGAATTATGTTTCCTGTGTTTCTTGGTGCTTGATCAATAGTAACAGTGTTACTGTATGCCTCATGAGCCCTAATTAATCAATGAGGAAATCTATAAAACAGATGGGGAATAGTTTAATTAAAAAAAAAGAACTTTGTATATATTTATTTCTTATAACCCAAAAAGAAAGATTCAACAGTTTATCCCCCAATTCAAGATGTGACACCAAGTACTAGCACTAATAAAATGGCCAGGAGTGGTTAATTTAAGGTATACCACTATGAAAATCTGTATAAAAGGTATATAAAGAACTAAAAATAAGTCACCGAAATGTAAAAAAGTCAAACATCTTTAACTATCATAGTTGAGGCTTTAGAACAACTTAGAGGACCTATCATAAAGTTCGGAGTTGCATAAATTACTGAGAGAAATTAAAACTATCTGGATGTATATCCAAGCCCCATTGGAAATACTTTTGTCTCTACACATGCGTCTGTCCCAGAGAGCGTATTTTTTGCAAGTCTAAGCAAAAGTGCAACCTCCTTTAACATTTGTATCACAGAATTAGGACCGCCAGTCTCAGCTTCAACCTCAACACTGAGCATAACTACAAATTACTGTATTACAACAACAGTCTATTCCTGTACTCTAACAAGATTCTCAAGATCTATTCATTCTGTTGATAAGAAGCTACTGTGATCCTTTCGGCAGTCTGAGGCGTAGCTCTGCCACAGCTGCCGCATCCTGTGGACATAACTAAGCTGTTGTAAACGGAATAGTTTGGGCACTGGCAGGAGTCTGGCCGCAGCTCTAAGGACCTTGTTACAATACCCTCCTGTACATCCAGCTCTCTGCATCTCTGCTGCGTTCCAGTCCTTTGTACTGTACGCCTGCACAGTTTTGCTTCAAATGAGGCTCTACTAGTTACAAAAAGGAGCAAGAGAAATGTTATCAGCTGTCCCACCCAGTTTCCTTTTCTGTCAACTTGCCTTTGGAAATGGTTGTACATTTCATGCTATTTTTGACATTAAAACTTTTTTTTCCAGGAGATATTACTTCCTCTGGGCTTTCTTCCCTAGATTTCACACTGTGGCTCAGGATTCGCAGCAGACTCGTCTTTGTTTGCCCTGTAGGTGTTGAAAGGGAAAGAAAGGAAGAGTTAACTTACTGCTCAAATACAAATGGGATTTTTTAGTTCCTCTTTGGTATCCAGTCCCAGCTATTAAGAGACTGACTATGCAAGATCTCAAACACAAAAATACTTCAGCACTAATTTGTACTTTTTACTTTCCCAAGGATGAAAACTTCTTTCACGTCAGGCAGGTGAACTTGGTTTCATACTTCAAAGAGAAACGTAGTGTTACAGGTATAGTAAGGAGAAATATTAGAGTAAGTCATGCCGTAACTAGGGAAACATAGATCAGCTTTTAATTCTTCTAAATTATGTACTTATTTAGAATAAAAAGAAATAAGGGTTTAATATCTACTATTTAAAAACTGCTTGCAGAGCTTTTAAAATAATCTGTCAAAATGGTTAATCTTTCATCACAGGGCATATGATGAAGCATAAATGAGCAGACATTTGTCTGTTTGGGTCAAATTAGTAAGATGGCTGAAAAGTAAAAATGAAGAAAAGTTACTTAGGATTTCAGAAAGATGGTTATTTAAATTGTCAAAGGCTTAATTTGATCCTACAACGAGGCATGCTTTTTGCTATTTTTAACACAACCTTTTAAAGTTAGTGAATAAATTCTGCAAACAACTACAGTTCATTTTAGTCTTACCTGCATATAATGCTTTCTTCCTTTGGGCTGGACTGTCAGCAGTGGTTTGCCAGGTTTGCTGATGTGGTGTTGGCTCTTCCCAAGCACAGCGCAGCCTACTGCTAAGAGTGGTACTCAGCTCTTCAACATGTTTGGGTACAGAAGACACAGTATGGGTGTGCTTGTGATTACTGCTTGTACATGACAAAAAGAAGAAAAAAGCAAAAAATTATTTCAAACATACATCACTGGTTTAAAAAAGGCTAAGCTGAAGTCTTCTGGTAATTTAAATACTCATTTCAAATGCTTCCAACTGTGCAAAATATTTTCTCTTTTATCCTAGTCTGCATTTCAAAAGGGAGTTCAAAGGAGGTTAAATATTCTCAGTTTTTTTAAATATTTGAAAGTTGTTTCTTATTCTGTTTAAAAGATCTTCATTACTTCTAAGGCAACACCCTCATATAGTTTTAATAAGATCAGAATGTTCTCTAATAGTTACGTTGCATCCTTTTTTTTTTGAGTAAACCTACCATCAGCAATGAAAATAACTGACACACACACACACACGCCCACATATATATATATATATATATCCACACACATATGTATACACCTATGTCCAAGCATTAATAAAAAATAAAATATGCAAATTCTGAAATAAGTACTTATGTACACTTTTATACTGGACTTCCTACCTGCCCTTCCACACTTTGAAATCATTCCACAGGACTCTTCACTTTTCATTTATTTTACTTTATTTTTAATACATTTATTTTAATTTACTGGTTTTTAATTGCTTTCCATCTTAAAAAATCTGATTTTTTTAAAATGCACTTTTTTACTTTTGTACTATTAATGCACAGATAAATAAGGCACCAGGCAAGCTAATTTTTTAAGGCTGTGCTCCTGTAGAGATTACAAGTAATTTAATGTTTGAAGCTGGGTCTGTGTTTCTTCCTCAAATAGAAACTCAGTGTAATGAGACATGCAGAAAACCTTTCCACAGTGGCTCAGGAGCCTGCCTTCAGTATGCTGTGGAATGACTTATTTTTGAACAGTCATTCTGGGCACTGTGAGATTTTCAACAAGATTTTCGATTGATGCTGAACATGAAATTATTTTTAATCATGAGATTATTTCTCTTTTGATAAAAAGCAAGGATAAATATGGCATGAACGTATAGACACACACTGTAAAATCAAAAATGTGAAAAGAAGGAAGCTGAATTTCATTCATAGTGTTTGCCATCTTTTAGACAAATACATTTGTATATAATCTATGTTTCAATCGGCACATCTCAATGACTGGCATTTTAGTCATGAAGTACCAAGCCAGCTCTACCAATAGGACAATAATTTTTTGTGAATTCTCTAGGTAGCAACTTTACTGTGTGCTGGAGACAGAAAAATATTTTCACCTCTTTGCTTTAATTATTCCTAAAGATTTAAGACTATTGAGATATTTGAGATCATTTTGTTTCAGGCATCACAGTATTGATGTGTTTTTCCAGATTTATCTTTTCCATTATGGTAACCGTTTAAAACAAACAAACAACAACCTTTCTTTTTAAAAGGGAGAAATGTCAGAAGTTAAAAATGAAACACAGTGAAAAAGAAGAAATGTAACAGCTCCTATCTCTTATTAACATAATAGCAGTATGAGGGCATACTTATTCTCTGGATCATTTTCTCCATTATAACAATCCATCATCACACATTCATCATGCAATATCTTCACTTTCTCTAGATCTCTTTCTCCTTGTTCAATCTCTCTTTTCAAAAGCTGTATGTCTTCACTCTAACAAAAAGAAAATAAAATGTTTTATTACATTTACTCCTAAACATGTTTCATTTCTGAACTGAAATTATGCAAGCTCTGATAATAATTTTGAATAATGACTCAGTTAGGATAGCTGCAGAATTTTGTATACTTTTTCAGGCAGTCTCTCTTTTTCCTAAATCAGAGTTTGTTTTATTAACTTTCTGTATGTATGAACAAGCTTATAGAAAACAAGATTAAAATGTGCTTGGCAATACAGCCTTTCGAATTATTCTTCCTTATTAGGAAAAGTACAAGCATTCCCTAACAAGGTAGTTACCCCTTGAGATACGAACAGCCATATTTCCGAATAATGTAACGAGGTCAGTAGCTCCCCTCATTCCAAGCAAGCAAGCAAATAAATAAGGAAATAAAGAAAATGCCCTACAATATATGTACATTACAATGGCTGTCCGGTCATTCTATAGATCACAGCTGTACCACATACTGTCCCTGAAAAATGAGAAGTAAAACCCATACTCTTCAAGTAAACATTGGAACTGACTGGGAATCATTTGGACTACAGGAGGACACAGGAAGGAAATTCCATCGATGATCCCTTTACAGCTCCCACAGGGCCAGAAGTCTGGAGATGGACAACACAGACTCTGGCCCTCATCTTTCCAACAGGCCCAGTGCCACACAGTCCACATCAGCAGAATCATTTAAACTGCCCAGTATACTCTCTGGTGTCTTTCAAGAGCTGCAGCATTTTCACATCTTCCTTCTAATTCTAGTCTGCAAAGTTGTAAATTTCCTGCTACTGTCTTGTTCCTGCTTGTCCTCATTGTTCCACTACGACCATTTCTAAAATTTGTGGAACTAATTAACTGCATGTTAACTTTAATTAAAAAAAAGAATATGCTTTAAATGGGTGTTTCTATTAGTCTATTCATAAATTTCCTATTGAGGGTAGTTAGATTGAGCTGCTTAGTCACACTTGATAGGTCATTGTTATTCTAGTCATTTTACTCATTATAGATCTCTCCCCAGTGGCTATTGTAGAGCAAACTTTTAGCAAAATTCATAGATTCATTCATTCATCACCATTCAGATTCAGCTCTGCATTGTCTCATTTATTAACAGGATACAAACCATAATTTCATTTTAAATAGTAATTTATTTCTGGGACAGTAGAGATCACATCTGTTTCTTCCAGAGCTGAATTTGGTCTATATGTTTTTTGGGTTTTGGATTTCAGGGTCTTGTTTTGCAACAGTAGCACTACAAATGTACTTTGCATATTTGGACTTTTTGTTGTGATCTAATAAAATTTCATAAGCAAAAAAAGGTCACACTCATTGCTTTCACATCACTTCAAATCTGGCTAGGATTAACCCTCTTTTTTAATGATATATTGTAATATGAAATCACAATGATGCAAGTCCTGTGTTTCCTTCAATAGCATGAAGAAATAAACATAGTTATTTTCAGATACTCACAACAATAAACTCTGCAGGATCAGGATCAGTCAAATAAATGTTGTAATAATGAAACCGTCCCTCTGTTTCAGTAGATAGTTCATACAAAAATTTATTAGCTTCTGTATCATCACAGTTGAAGGATACAGTATGAATGGGAATTTTACAGTGAAGCTGGACTTGAGCCAAAATTATCTGAGGGGGCTGCAAATTGAAAAAATATATATTAAACTTGTTGAAATTTATTTATCAAAATATGGAGAATTTGTAAGAATTTAATTGGTCATATTGTTGCTTAGAGAGAGATATAGATCAGTTAAAAGCATACATTTCATCTTTAAATGAAAACAATGTAAACTAATATTTAGGTCCTTACTCCTCAGACATGACATAGCCTCTGTGTAAATTCTGCAACAGAATGTAAGAAGTTACCCGCTTACGTATTTGATGTGTTCTTTGGGGAAAAACGTTGAACACAAACTTTTTTTTTTTAAATTTTGCTATCATTCATTTTCTTTCTAGGTTTTGAAGCCATCACACAAGATTGCAGGGCTTTTAAAATTTAAATCCAACCATATCATGGGACTATATAATTATTTTTTAATATTTAATTAGTGACATATTTGTACTAAGTTAGGGAGACATTTTATTTAACACAAATCCTAACCTGGATACCAACATAAAGCTTTACTGTTTAATCCATTGAATATGAGCCAGCAGTGTGCCCAGGTGGCCAAGAAGGCCTTCAGCATCCTGATTTGTATCAGAAACAGTGTGGTCAGCAGGACTAGGGGAAGTCATCCTTCCCCTGTACTCAGCACTGGTGAGGCCGCACCTTGAATACTGTGTCCAGTTTTGGGTCTCTCACGACAAGAAGGACATGGAGGTGCTGGAGCGTGTACAAAGAATGGCAATGAAGCTGGGGAAGGGTCTGGAGAACAAGTCTTATGAAGAGTTGCACCAGGGGAGGTTCAGATTGGATATTAGGAAAAATCTATTCACTGAAAGGGTTATCAGGCAATGGAACAGGCTACCTAGGGAAGTGGTTGAGTCACCATCCCTGGAGGTATTTAAAAGTCAGATAGACAAGGCACTCAGAGATATGGTTTAGTAGTGCACAGGTATGGTTGGACTTGATGATCTCAAAGGTCTTTTCCAACCAAACAATTCTATGATTCTATGATTACCAAATCCTTAAAGCAACTCACTAGAAATGCCATGAACTATCATGCACCAAAGATTCGACTGTGGGTGGGGAATTCTAATCTTTTGATCTGTCACAGGCTGAGAGAGTCGGGGCTGTTCAGCCTGGAAAAGAGAAGGTTCTGGGGAGATCTTATAGTCGCCTTCCAATACCTGAAGGGGCCTACAAGAAAGCTGGGGAAGGACTTTTCATAAGGGCAGTTAATGACAAAACAAGGGATAACGGGTTTAAGCTCAAAGAGGGCAGGTTTAGATTAGATATTAGGAAGAAATTCTTCACTGTGAGGGTGGTGAGACACTGGCACAGGTTGCCCAGGAAAGCTGTGGATGCCCCATCCCTGGAAGTTTTCAAAGCCAGGCTGGATGAGGCTTTGAGTAACCTGGTCTAGTGGAAGGTGTCCCTGCTGATGGCAGGGGGGGTGGAACTAGATGATCTTTAAGGTCCCTTCCAACCCAAACCATTCTATGATTCTATGAAAACCCTTCACAAACAGCACATTTCTGAGATAAATTTTTTAATTACGACAATCTCCAAGAGACTCAGCTCTGCAGGTATAATATTTATCTCATACATTTGCTTCAGCCTTCTGACAGCATCACTGTAGCACCACACTACTGCATTTTCTGTTTTCTCATTTCGGAAATACCTGGTCAGGTCTCCCATCAGTCAAGAGGTAAATAGCCTTTGCATCAGTATCAGCAAAAGCAATCTGGAGAGCTCCGAGTGTATTTGTGGAACTTCCAACCTAAGAAACCAAAAAGAAAAGGACAAAGAAGCAGCAATAAATACTATCAGTTCTTTGCCTCTGTTCTTAAATTAGTAATGACAGTGTACTGATTCAAGGGATATTACAGAACTGAAATGAGTAATAAAATGGTGAAGATATTTATGTCAAATAGCTAGAAAAATCAAAGCAAGTGTAAAAGTAGCATGAATTGCTACAAAATTGGTATTCAGTGCTTATGCACACACACATAAGCAAAATTCTGGCAACAGAAATATGAATTGTAGAAGCAAAAGCAATCACTAAAAGACTATAAACAGATAGGAAGATGCAAGATAAAAGATATACACATATTTTCCCACTGCTGCTCCTGATTGCAAATTCATCACACTCCCTTGAAATATATATTTTGCTTAATCAAATAATTAAAAATAGTCCACAAAAGAGTTGCACAAATTTATTCTCAAAAATAGGTAAAGAACTTCCTGATTTTCTGAACACTTTTTTTTCCAAACTTTCTCACATCTACACCCTCAGAACATCAATGTAAATATCATTTTTTACATGTAAATATAAACATTTTTTTTTTAGTACAATAGTTAGCTATAACGAAAAAAAATACACATTAAAGTAATGCTGTGCCCCCCAAAATTCATGTTCGAGTAATAGTAACACTTTTCCTGTGTCATCCACATACTTAGTTATCATAACCTGTCTTTTTTCTTTTTAGATTAAATGCAACTCTAAACTCACCAAAAAGCATTTCATAGCTTTTAGGAACCTAAAAACTACAGTTTATGTCTTCAGATTTCTACCTTTCAAATATTCAGTGTACAAAGCTTTCCAAATTTAAGGGAAAAGTAAGGTTTTACCAGAATGGAAAAGTGTTAATCTTAGTCTTTTAATGGGGCCAAAGCAAAATCCCTGAAAAGATATGAGTCTGGTTTATGCTACTATAACACCTGAGTACCGCTCTGGAGGGCAGTGAGTAGTGGTGTAAGTGACAAGAGACTCAGTATCAATGCATATAACATATAATGCATTACAGAAGATAAATATAAGCCACTAACATTGACCTATATAAGCAAAAATATGTTAAAATATAGCATTATTCCTTCAGACCTATTAATTGTGTTAAAACTTCTTCCAGTCCACCCCTCCAGCAAACAGTTCTATTAGAAAGGGCAAAGTAAGTAAATGACGTGGAATGGAACAGGAGGTACAACTCTGAGAGTGACTCTATGGCTGAGTAAGAATGTACGAGCCAGGCAACAAGATAGCTCAGGTGATACTTTATAATTGTCTCTTCTAATTCACAAAAACTCCTTACCCATGCCCACTCATAAGAAATAACCAGCCTAGGCCATTTTCTTTGTGTTAAATATATCTAATATTCCTAATGTTCTAGTAAGAATTATAAAGTTTTAGGCACATGCCACTCACTATTATGTGTAAATTTGCCATCTTGGCTCTCTTCAGTAATGGTACATGGCTTTCATCTAATTTGAAACAAAACAAGTCCTTCCACTGTATCACAGGAAAATGCTGTAGATGCTGACGATGTGAGGGAAATAACTATGTACCTTATGGTAAAAGCTGTTAATTTTAGATTTCTCAGTTGCTAATGTTACAAATGAACACTGGTTTTATCAGTGTTTACACAAAGCTGACATGCTTCAACTATGTGACATAATCACCACCAAAATCTTAAACATTATCACCTCTAAAGGATTTTTAAGGAACCATTAGATACTGTTTATAGCTCAGCTTCCTTATTCAACATCCGGAGACCAAAGTATGTAAAATAAGATCAAAGTATCTACTCTGATTAATATTCCAGAGCAATCTTCTGTTCATTTCAGCTACACTGTAAAGCCAGCTTTCTGATCTCAGACTTATGCCTGCACTGCTTTAAACAGTCTAAAAGGTCAGCAGATGTCATCCCTGAAAAAACAGTAGACTGTCCTTGCACCATTCCCTGTACCATTTCAAGATCTAAACTTAGAAGAGAATTTATAATCAACAATTCACAACTTCATCTATAATGATGAAAAGGGTAATTCCCAAATGCATTACAAGATGGTATCGAGTTATAGTAGTTCAAAGTATTATTGAACTTCGTACATGATGCTGCTGTACCATGTATATGCTTAAACAGAACCAACTTTTCAAGTCTCAAGGAAGGCAATAAAATTAAGTTTACTAACCTCAATGGTAAGTATTCACTAACTACTCAGTGAGGCTACACTAATACTTTCTTTTTGCCATGTGTTTTTCTATTAGGATTTTCTGAGAATACAGAGTTATTTATCTTGCATCGGAGTCTCAGGGATTATGTAGCTTCCCCAATTCCCTCATCCTCAGGAATTTCATTATTAAGTCTGAGGAATAGCTGTCATAATGCTGAGGAGTTTTATTATATAATCACGTAGTTTGTGTTAGAAAATTTAACATAGGATATATGTGTACTGTTGTATAACTGATTTTCAGTCCTGTACTCATAACATTGCTGTTCACATTTGACATATGAACTGGTCCTAAAGTTGCTGACAGTTACAATCTGACTGTGGCTGACTACAAGCATTTCCACTCTGTTTCAGGCAAAAATCCCCAGCTTTTTCCCACTGTCAGAGAAAGAATACCGGGTAGATAGACAGATGTTTGGTCTGAGTATGGTTGCTCTTATTTTCCTATAAAGGCTAAAGTCAGATGTCTATCTATGCACCAAAAGGGATTAGAAATCCTCCTGCAGTTCACTGGCACCAGTTCCCTGTATCATCTCTGAGCTGTAAGTCTCCCAGCATCGGCCCTCATCCATGCAGCATCCCTGCAGCAGGAGTGACTCATTTAGACACAGGGTCTGAGTGTTGTCATGGTTCCCATAGAAATCAAATTGGCCAATGTTTGCATTGTGGGTACTAAACACAGCAGGCCAAGAGTTGAATGAATATGGCCTTATAAACAGGTCCACTGTTAAAATATTATTATGCCTGACACAGAGCATATGTTTTACTCAGGTCTACTAAAGTCTCTACATCATCTATATTTTCAGCTTACTCAAGTCAAATACTTAGTCCATCCAAAAATACCCCAGCCATACAGAAACAGAAGATACAAATATAACTGTACAAACACATTTTGTGATAATTGGTTTCCATGTTACCTCAAGCCCTTTTATCCAAAGCCAAGCATCTTGCAAATTTTCCTCATTAACTTCAGCAAGTTTCTCCTGCCATGTCACTGCTTGGGCACTAAATTTCACAAAGTTAAATCTCTTCTTGTGTCTCAGTTGTTCCTGCAAGAGACATCATCTGAATTTTACTCAGTGTTAAAAGAAATAATACTTGTATCCTGAAATACTGAGTAATAGGAGTTGTTTTAATTAATGTATAGTTGATTACATGGTTACAATAAACTATGATAATATTCAGACATACAGAGACAGAGAAAATTATTGCCTGCAATTATTAAGATTACTTGAAAGTCCCAATGTAAGTCTGCATTTATACATATTTCTCAAACTACGTGAACAGCAAATGTCTAGGAGGGCAAGAAAGAGAGAGATGAAAATGGGTACAAACAGTGGTACAAGGAAGAGATTATGACTGTTTACGAAAGGAAATTGAAACCGGAATCAAAGTAAGACATCATTTAGAGGAGGAGAATAAGAAGCAAATGTAGAGCACTGGCAAGGGGAAAGGACAACAAGAGAGAATTAAGTTAAGAATTTGCTGAAGTTACTTCCAGACAGAAGTTATAAGGAGTGAAAGATTTGTGCAAGCGAGTACAAGCTTTCAGAGCCTGGAATCTTTGCCTCCCTTTCATCACCATTTCTGTGCAGCTGCCTGTGAAACCTTCTGGCACAGTATCTAATAATTTCCTACTTCTGATCTGTCTGGAGTACTACATCATACTACATCCTATTGCTTATGCACTTAGTTCAAAAACCTTTCTGTTGTAGTTTTAAATTTTCTAGCCATACTGATGCTTGCTGTCCATGCCAGACTGATGGAATTTTTTATTTGTCGGTTACTCCTCTCGGGTCTAAAAAAGCTAAGATGAATCACGTTTTAACAGTGCCTGTTTCTCTCAAATATTAGTGTAACCTTAGGTGACATCATTGCAGATTTCTAAAACTAGGTGAGGGAAATCCCACTTTAGGTGTGTCTCTCAGTAATCACTGCTTTTTAGGTACTTCTGTACTTTGCAAGTTTCTCAGTCACCATAAGATGCAAGTAAGTTCAAAACATTCTACACCCTCTGTTGTAAAAGTATGAAAGTGACTCTAGAACACACCTTACAAATAACAACAAGTGAGTGGAATTGCATGACACTGCTTAAAAATAAAAATGAAAATGCCAAGAAGTGTTTCATTGTATAGTTTTTTGGTGGTTTGGGGTTTGAGGTTTTTTGGGTTTTTGTTTTCTTTTTTAGGAGGGAGGTAGCTTGAGGGAAAGAACTATTTAAGCTTTTTTATTTTTTAATATTTTAACCAGATTTTTTCCAAATATTTGTACAAATGAGCAAAAACTATAATTTCTAACTGAAAAATGAGCACACAAAAATATATAAAATTGCTATTTTTTAAAAGCATAAAAAAAAAAAATTAGAGTAACAACCATCCAGAAAAGATCAGCCTACTCTAAAATGTTCCTCAGTCTTCAGAATCATCACTTTATCATACACTTTACCATACCTGTATAAGCTGAAATATTTTCTCCTTCACCAGGGGCAGCTTGTCCTTCATAGACAGGGATGTATCAATAAGAATATAGACATCATCTTCAAACACATTCCCAAAGAGTGCTCTGCTTCCTTGTTGAAGCCACTTAATCCTGGAGGGTGGGGGGGGCAGGGAAGAAATCAAAACCTGGTCTGTAAGATCTTTGTAGCTTTGTGTATCAGAATCTAATAGAAAGGACCTTTTTATCACTGCTGTACATCTTATTTTCTTTTCCTAAGCACTTGTTACCAGTCACTGTCAGAAGTGGTATATTGGCCTTGATGAACCAATCCTCTGTCACTATATAAAAACACAAGGTATTTTTATTTCCTAATTTCAGTCAGAGACAGACAAAACAAAGCAATACAGCACCTTCATAAAGTCAATTATCAGATAGTTTGAGCTGAGAAATCCCCTGTGGAAGTAACTATAACTATTGCCCTGTATAACTGTTCTCCTGCCTGAACTCCGGAATCATTTAAGCTTATACCAATATGCCTCCCTTTTCAGGAAACCACCTGGGAACCTGTTCTGTAAGCAACTTGACCAGTTTGAAGAGTCTTAATATAACACAGATCCTTCAATGCTTTGCTGACCTTGAGCCTTAAATACAGACTTCATTTTACATTTTAAACAGAATTTAAGTATGCTTGCCAGTTAAATACGTGCATACTGCTGTGTACAAGAACATTTCCTCAGTAATGGCTGCAGCAGGTCCAAATTTTATTTCCCTTGAGAATCATAAACTACTTGTCTACTCTGCAACACAGACATTTAAGTGACAGAATATAATGGCCCTGGGAAAAATATTACTCATCTCCACAGAGGTTTAAAAAAATGGTATCATGGAAACTTAAAGGATCCTATTAAATTTGCTACTGATAGCTATTTTGCCATTCGTTATTTCCCCCAAAGTGTTTGATGAGGTCTGCCAAGCATTTTTAGCAATGAGATGAACCATTCAAAACAGCAAACCCATAATCTTGGCTTGGATTTCAAAAATATATACTCACCAAAATCCTTCACCTCAGATTTTCCTTTCACAGTATGTTAATGTTCTCCTAAATACAGCAAGATGAAGATAAACTCAAAGAAATAACAAAATTCTGTTTGACCTTGCTAAAAGTAATCAGGCTGTTACACTTTTGGTAGAGAAGCAGCAATAAAGAGAAATTTCACATCCTGCTTTTCTCAGTGAGACATCTCATTGTCCTCATTGTGTAATGCACAAAACAGGGTAACATGTATTCTTTCTCTTGGTTCTACAATATCAATTTTGAAAGTTTCCTTCTTCTCCTAATGTAGATATAAAAGCCAATTTACTTCAGGGCATCTTTAGGACAGATGAATCAGACCCAAGTAAACTAGGGAGTGAGCCTGAGCGTTGAACTTCTAATCATATGCATCACTTAATAGCTCATGCCCTGACTCTGATCTAGGCTGTTCAAAGTTGTCTTCAACACAAAATTGCAAAAAGGCCAGATAACAATTATCAGTATGGGCACAAGCCAAGCTGTGCTACTCAGTGTCAGAGGTATCACAAGGGATCCTAGGTACACAGGATGAATGTTTACCAAGTTTTATGGATGAATAAAGTTCTCTGCCACCTTATGTCCCAATGCTTTTTGGCAGTTTCAGCAACATTTCAATAATGTGCAGACTGACTTTTCATATTTGTCTTCCAGAGGAGAACAAAAGATAAAACTACTCATCGGTTTTCTTATATGGGTACTAAGAAATCCTACACACAAGATTTGATCTAAAATGGATTTCTGGCTTAGTACTGCTACTAGCAGTTTACCAACCACTTCAGCTTATTATGACAGCAAATGTCAAACATTTCAACACCAATGTAAAATAATACAAACTGATTTTATGTGACAGAACACTAACCTTCCTTCCACTTGTCTGAGAGCCGTCCTCATTTTCTCTTCATACTGCTTATACTTTTCTGTACTAACATATACATGAACTACAGATCCATCTTTCCAGACGGTATGTACAAACTTGTCACAGTATTTTGCATTAATTATCTTCCTCTTTGTCTCCTACAGCCAAGAAAAACATGTTTCATGTTCCAAAACATACTATTTTGCAGTGCCTTTAATACTTGTCAAACAAACTTCAAAGGTACATGCTTGTTACACATGAACAGGTACAGCAGGAGACATGAGATAGGGTGGAATTGCTCCAAGCAAAAGTCAATAGAAACTGGTTTTATTCTTATATATAGCAAGAACAGAAGCTTACCAAACAGTGTAATGGTAGAGCTTGAGAAAAACAAATAGAAGACAAATATATCCAAATTTGTTTAAGGACCTGCAAACACTGGGGAAGCTGAGACTAACACTTCTTCTAAGGGAAAACAAAGATGACAAGCAATCTTTGCCCTATCCCATATAAATACATAGAAAACCAAGGCATTGCTTAAGCCAGCCCTGATTCTCCCTTGCAGAAGGAGGAGTCCTTGAAACAGTCATTTTCAAATAACCCTTTAAAAAAATCTTATATCTTTTTCCCATTCCAATAATAAGCTGGTTTAAACAAAAACTAAATAACAATGGACCATACACTTTATTCTAAATTCAGCTATCAGTCAAGTTTTCAAGTTTTAAAAGAAAAATCAGTCAACTCACAGGACATGAGGGGAAATTACCAATACTCACAGCATCAGTTTGTGAAGATTCATCCTCTGGTTTAGTTTTTATGTCAACAATCCCATCCGCATGGCGAAAAGTACAATCAGCGAGTGCATCATACAGTGTGAGCTTCTGAGCTTTCAAGCCATACTTCTGCAACCACTTCTCAGAAGACAAATATTTGTCAGATGTTTGCTTCTGTAATGGATGATTAGCTTTGGTTGCTAATAAAGAAAATAAATCAAACAAAACCTTTTGTGTAACACGGTTCATTTTGGATAAGGTATTTTTCAAAAACAAGCTATGATGTTGCAGTCAAAATTTTCAAACATGTTCTGCTTCACTGACAGTTTTGGGATAAGAGGATATTTCTGACTGATTTTTAATATTCTTTACTTTGGTTGTGGGTGTTTTTCTTATCAGACATTTATTTGCAACAAATTCCTTTGTAAATGGAACAAACCCATCAGAAGACAGAAAGCAAAGAAGATCAATAGCTACAAGATCAACATATAAAAGGAATACTCTCAGTAGTATGAAGGTGAATTTAATCTTCACTCAAGGAGAATAATTTGAGGAAATGAAACAACAGAAGATACAATTGAAAATACAGTTAGGAACATGGGCTAACATTGCCATTGGTCTTTTTCAGAGAAGGCCATTTAAAGTAAAAGGCAAACTACAATGTCTTTGGAAAAGATTTTACTGTGTTTCTCTGCAATATTGCCTTTTTATAGGCTGAATATTGCACCAGGTATCCCAAGTCGCAAATCACTTGTGTACCATCTTGATATTTTCTCTAGTGCTACACCCTCCTTTTAGCAATTTTAATTGATACTGAAAGAAACAGGATTTTTTTGTCTGTTCTCCTATGACTGTTCTCATGTTTACCCTTTTATGTCTTATCATGTTAGAAATTTTCTAAGGACAATATTAGGGTTGAATGCTACACATCTCTGGATATTTGCAATAGGATACAGGGCTCTACACTCACTCATCACTAGCTCAATAAACCACACCTAAACTAAATGACCCAGCAGTGGGCCTCATAGCAGGGTGAACTCATTTTGTCACACTTTAGTTTTGGTGGACCTACGTGATACAAATGTCTGCTCTATTTAGATGCAGCCACAGTGACAACAGTATTGAGATCCTGAACCTATAAACAAACCTATGGAGACATCTACTTCCTTAACAAACACAGAGATCAGCCAGCATCAGGGCAGGTGCAGGGTCAGAGCCTGTTCATGAGCAAACATTTGCTTTCTGATTGCTTGTGGTCCTTGGAACAACCAGTGCTGCAAGTGTCACAAATGCACTAACTTCACTTTGAAAAGAAAACTGTCATTTTCTTTCTTCCACATGCTTTATGTAAAAAGTCACGTCTCAGTTCGGGTAACTAGTGCATTATCTGCAGAGTCAACAGAAAGCTTGTCTCTTTTTCTCTGTTTCTTCTCCTGAAGATTAAACTACACTTTGCAGCAGAATATTTTAAAGAGATCAGGAAAGCAAAACCAGGAAGAAATGCAGGCAAACAGAAAGACTGTAGTTACTTGGATCAGTAGGTAACAGTGAAATAATGCTGAAGAACTGACAAAATGAATCAAACTGTAGCTTAATTTCATTTAATTTATTTATGAATTGATTATGTATGAAGACAAACACTAAAGGACCATTAAAGCTGCATAGTCAGGAGCACATAAGTAAACATTGAAATTAGGGCTGCCCTTGCAGGTTCATTGTGGTCTTTTTGTTCATGTGCATTATGGTACAGCTGTTTAACTTCATATGGGAATTCCTATTAATTCAGAAGATACTATTATCAGTGTAAAAACTGTGTTCTGCCTTCACACAAGAATAAACTCAAGCTTAAGTCCTGTAGTGTTATGTTATTGACAGATATTCAAGCCCAGTGTAGGCAGAGAAAGTTCCCAGCTTCAAATCTTCACCATCACCACCCTACAACACACCGCCGAGGGTTCAGGTGACTGACCGATCGACTGTGCAAAGTGTTCCTCAGCAGATGATCCACAAAAGGGCATCTGGCCCCAGCCTCCATCTAGCCAAAGGAAAAGCAGTTGCACTGCAAAACCAGTACTAGAGCTACACAAATTCACTGGTAACTTGTGCTAACTCGAATCTTGTATTAACTTAGGCAAAAAATACCACCACATAAGTATTTTGAAACCAGGGACTAATGCAGAATATAGGCACTGACAATCACAGCTACGATCCTGAAAATCCACCCCCTCAGTTGCGTCCAACACTGAAGCGGCCTAGACTCTAAGTTTTCAATATTTAACTCTTGTCAGTGTGATCATTCTGCTCCAGAGTATGCTCAGAGCATCTCCACCTTAGCAGGGCTGAGTAGCTTCTCACCGTCCCCTGTTTAAGCCTTCCAAAGATTCAGAAACCAGCTATACTTCTGTCTTCAATCAGGCTCCATCCAATCAATGTGCACAGAACAACAAATGGATCATGTTCTAGGCCAAACATAACGATCAGAACCATAGTTTAATGAACAAATGTGGGTGTTCCTCCAGGTTTCTTAACACAAGACCTGTCAGAGCACTCATCCAGAACTGGTTTCAGTCCTCTGCCTTTGACTAAGAAAATTCAAACACACACTTCCCTTTTAGGGGAATTAACTAGCTACCAGGTTGGAGGCAATTATCCCAAGATGGCCGTGATGGGAGAGAGATGAGGCACTTCCCCACTACTGTGTAGAATAATGTTAAAGATTTACTGGACAAGACAGAGAGACCATAAAAATTATTTTCAATATCTTGAAATCTAGGCAATTTCTAAACCTGGTCACTGGTGACTTGAAATGGAGTGTTTCAGTCTGAGCTGTTAAAGTTCAGCAAGTTCAAGCAGTAGTAATCAGAGATTTGTAATGGAAAGTTTTAAGCAACCCTAAGTTTAGATGGCAAGTATAGGTGTCACCTGTATATAGGCATTTCTGAGAATTGGTATCTAACCAAAACTGTTCACAAATAAAATATTGAACATGAATATAATGGTAACTCTCTTGAAAGAAAGAAACATAAATGATACCATCTCGAGAAGCAGGCTGCTCAGATTCTGATAAAATTTTCTGAACTTGTCTCACTGTATTCCTGGCTTCCTCCAACTCCTTCCAGATCAAAAAGACATCTTCACAGACACCAGCTACTGCAAAAGAAATAATAAAAATAATTTTATATTATGAGACAATTTCTGCTTTTTGTAACTCCTTAATTACCACAAAGACATTTGGTACATCCAGGTGTTGCCACTTAACCTTGTTTTCTTGAGGTCCCATTGCAGTGACAAGTGCTGTTCTTTGATAGACTTTTCAAAAAAGGGCTCAAAGCTGGCACCAGGACATGACAGGTGCTTAGCCTGGTAGAAGGAACCTCCAGAGCTGGCCACAGACTGTTTCCACAATGGAAACAAATCCTTTTTAACACTCTCAGATAATAATGAGGGAACTCCACAAAAAAAATCATGTCTCCTGGACTTCATTGCAAAAGTTGGCTTCAAATATTAGACCAAACTTTGAAACTTTAAAGAGAAGATATTTTCAACTCTTTCAATTCCCTTGAAGTACATAAATACCTTTATTTAAAATTAAATCTTCTTTTTCTGAAGAGTATCTGATGAAATTTTGCTAAGATAAGTTTATTTTCATTCTAACAATTCTCAACAGTCATAAATGAATGCTAAAAAACCAAATGTTTTTACTACCAGGCTATATTCTCAAAAGACCAAAGTCAGAGTTGATACAAGGTTTTCTTAATCTCAGTAGACATGTTTGTCTTAATTAAAAAAAAAAAAAAAAAAGTATTTATTCAGTAGAATACAATTATTAAATTTGAGGCACCATGTATACCTAAGCAGTATGAACTACTAAAAAATGTGATAAATTAGGTTAGTCTCAGAGTTTAAATTGCAATATAGGACAATACAGGAAAACTGTATGTAGTGTTACAGTAAAAACACAAAAGAAACTGAATCATGAGTTATCCTAACCACAAATGCAGACTACAACCTATTGCAAATTACAACCTATTACTGAATTGCATATAAAGATGCTGAACAAGGCAAACTATATCTTATCATCTAGTGGTTTGGTTAATACACAGTGGTGGTTCACTGTATGAAAGATAAGGCATGGAAACTTCTCTACTAAAGTAGGCTATCAGTAAACAAACAAACCTGATCATTTTGTTCTTTGATAAACTTCCCTGAAATAATAATATGAACATTTTACAAAATAACAACTCAATTTTAATTGTGAAATGTTTTCGTTTCCAAGAAATATTTTGAAATGTGTTATTGTACACTGCCATCTCCTGGGACCTTCCTGCATTTCAAAAACATCTGTTTCAGCCATTAGGACAAAGATCAACATCTCTTAAATCACAAAAAGCTTTAGTAAAGCAGTTCATTCCACAACATAAAACACAGAAGGGAGAGAAAACCTCAGTCTGTTATCATTACCTTTTAAGTTTAAGAAAAGTATTCTGTTCAAATACTTCAGAAAGAAGTAAATTTTTCTTTTATAAACAATTTCTCCCCAGAAGTGAAAAAACAAAACAAAACAAAACAAAAAACTGGGCATTGGCAAAATTCCAGTAAGTCAGGAGCTAGAGATTTTCTGATGAGTAGTCAGCAACTGAATATATATACACACACAGATATATATATACACACACACACACCTCTTGTCACAGTTAAAACCACAAAATACATGCATTCACACTACACATGCAGATATTTCTAAATTTAAGACTGCTGAGAATGCAATTCCAGTGGAGCTGTCTCTAACTAAATCAGGATATACTCCACAAGCTATCAAATACTGGAATCCAGACTTAATTTTATTGTTTTTACAATTATGTTTGAAAATATTGAAAGAAGTATGTATATTTCAACTACCTTTGAAACAATACTGATTATATCATCATGTTGCGTCATTCCCCTTAAACTGATGCTATGGATTCATCAGATTTACAGGATTATTGTTACTGTCCCCAGTAAGATATGTGTATTGAATTGGTATTACACAAGAAGGTATTATTTCCTTATTTATGCTGCAGCACAGCAAAGTAAAACTGCACACACTTTCAAAGCAAGTATGTTTGATGACACTTATTATACAGGACAAACACAGCCATCAACAACTGCACATTGTGAAGGTCAAGTTGCTTAGAAAATCTTTTATCTGGCAACAGTTTTTCCTGGATTCAACTGGGAGAACAGGTTGCAAGCAGTGACAACCAAAGCAACTTTCTCTCTCTACACAGGAGGCTCACCCTGACCTACATCTCAGCATCTTTTCCTCTCCAGATAAGGAGGAATGGGAAGGAAACACTGAGCCTCTCAAAACTGAGCCCCCAGACTCAAAATGTACACACACATACAATGTGTAGTATCTTCCAGGTGTGGTTCTCACCCTGTGGCCTGTCCCTCAAAGTGCATCAGTGAAAAATGACCAAGAAAGCACAAACCTCTCTTTGGTTTAAATTCTCTGCGCTTGCACCTCAGCTGTGCCATTTTGGGGGCCACCAACGGAAAAACAGCTGAAAGCCAGAAAGCCACCCCCTCCCAGGGACTGCAGTCCCCAAATGCTCCACGCCCACTAGTTCTTGCTAGTGGCAATCTTCAGGCAATCACATCCCAGGAAAGACCTTGTCTTAAAAAAATGGTTTTATCCCCAGAGGGAAAGGGCCCTCCTCATTCACCCAGCTGTGAAGCGCCCCTTCAGCCGCCCTGGTTGGCAGTTTAACGGCCACCCGGGCTGGAACCCTGGGGAACCTCTGGTTCCAATTCAAAAAGCACCACAGGGCAAGAGGGTGGCCACCAGACACGCACGAGGGAACCGGCCTTTCCGCCCTTCTGCCTTCCCCTGCAGTCGGTTGGTTTCAGCCATCACGACCCTGCAGAGCACCCCACACTGGGCAACGCTTCAGATGTGCCCGGCCCCCAGTTAAATGGCATTTCTGCTCTGAAGGAGGGAGGCGCTGAAAGAGAGGAAAAGGGTGGAGAAGGGCGTGGGGAGAGCCTGCGGCGAGGGGCAGAAGCGTTTTGCTGACACTGGCGAATTGAGAAGCAAGATGGTAGGTCTAAGTGAAAACACACAAACACACTTGCACATGTACACGGAAACTCATAACCGCCCTCATTTCCATTTCCCAGTTGTTTAGCACTGTCAGGCAATCTTAAAAGAAGCAGCTTTTCCACACCTACCTCCCAGCAGACAAACTCATCCAGTCTGACAAGTCACTGTAACCCATTTGATTTCACACTCAAGATAAAAACCTGCTGAGAAAAAAAGCCCATACAAAACCAAACCAAAACAAAACAAAAAACCTGCAAAATCTATAGTATCTTTGAAACGTCAAGCCAATACCAATGCAAAAGCAACTCATGGAAAAGAGAAGCATTTCTTAGTTCTCTGATTATCTGACTTAGATCGTGGAGGCAAGCAAATCCAAATATAATGGAATAAGATCTATTTCAAACTTCATTTGCCTGCAAGGCATGATAGACAATTTCATTTTTTCACTGCTGGTCCCTTCCTCAGCCTCTGCGTGGCAGCAGAACATAGCAATATTCCCTCAAGTGCCGATTTTCCAGATCCCCACTTAGAGGGGGATGAATGGAGGCACAAAGGAGCACAGGAGGGGTACACAGCTTTACCTGTGTACTTGCCAGGCCAAGCAGCACTGAAACTCACCGTAGCCCAATCCTGCCCCTTTTCCCACTGTGCAAATGGACAAAGCAAATGAACTTTGTATCCCATGTGGTACCGCAGAGTGGCTATTTGTATCACTCTCTACACATTAGCAACAAGATTCGACAGGCCAAGGTTAGGCTGCTAAGACTCAACAAAGCACATGCAAGGAAAAAGCAGAGCAAATAATCTTTGACAACTTGTAGGCAAAGTAGCAACTCTTAAATCATTATCCTGGCTTTCCAAAGGGAAAGTTAGGTCCCTCCCATGTCTGTGTACATAAACAGTGCAGAGGTCATTGACTTCAGTGTCATAGAGGAGGCTGGCACTCTTATGCTTCCCATTTTACACATAGCAACCTTAAATTTTCCCTGTGTAAATGTGGAAAATCAAGCACACCTAAGAATACAGCCTTACACTGTTCACAGGGAGGTCAGACACATGCCTCTTTGGATTTGCCACATCAGTCAAATCCTGATTTCAGTCTATTTGCATTTTCTTTACACATACTGGCTCATCTATTCCAGCACACAGGAAAACATGGCAGAGATTTACTGTTGTTTCTATTTCAGCCAACAAGGACTCACCACTACTCACTTCAGATCTAGTTCAAAACGTCATTGCTTTTCAAGCCCTATTTAGCACTTATCTCCCTGTCACTCCAAGCAGATGACACAACTGTGCCCCTTTTCAGCAAGAACCTTCTCCACAACTTCCACCATCTCTTGCCCTCTATGTCTTCAAGTCCCAGCTTAAATTTCACCACCCTTCCACTTACAAGTTTAACTACATAACAAGATTGCTTAATTTTGCAGCTTTTTGCAGATGAAGAAGCTACACAAAGAATATAGGCACAAGTGATAACAGGAGAATCAGTACTGAATGAGGAGATATCACCACACTGGTGCAATTTGGCTTTATGTAAAAGCATTTCTCTGCCTTAACTAAATCTGAGTCTGCCAACATGAAGACCTTAATTCTTTACTGCCTTACACCTGTTTTGATCTTGAGCACCCACTCAAAACGAGTGTAAAAAAATTCAAATTTGGCAGTTTCTCACGATTGCTTTCTAAATGACTGCTCAAGGTGCAAAACAGGGGAGAATGGAGTGCTTATCTAAAGTTTTAAATAGTTCATGCCCAACTTGTTTTGGTTAAGTAGATGGAAAAGGGCGAACATGAAGATACTTTGTATTTGCAAAACGCTGTTATTCAGTGGATACTCAGAAAACTATCAGATGCCCTTGAAACAGCTTTTCTAGTCCAGTTTCAGTTTCCAGCTGTGGCGTTTGTGGTGCAAAAAGAATCATAATCAAAATATTCCTATGCCTCTTCTTATTTTCAAGAAACATCACATTTGGAAGATTAAACCTCTGGTTCGTTCTCTATTTATTTCCTTGTATAGTTTATGCTACATATCCAAGAACCAGTTTCAGAGCCCATTAGTGAGTAATGGACACTTTTATTATTATTGCCTTTTACACCCTTGAAGGAGTCTCTGAAACAAGAGACATCAGACACAGACCAGCATAATGCCTCCAATGTGTTTTCTTTTCTGAAAAGGACTTTAGATTCTGCATATGACTGAAACTCTCCGATTGGCTGCCAGTGATGTCACGACTGGGCTTATAATGCCCCATAAATGCAAAAAGCTAATTGTGCTCCTTTTTAATGTGTAAATCCTACTCCATAATAGCAATAAGACACAACAGACAATGAACTTCAAGGAGATTACTGCCCTTTTGAGTGATTAAAGCTATTCAGCTTTCAGCTTTAGAAACAGTGGTGAGGAAGTAGTTTCAGTCATACAGGAGCTCCAGGCAGATCTATTAAAACAGACTGACTGCCTGGGGGAAGAGGAAGCCAGCTCCCCCGACACACATCCCCAAATGGGGTCCAGCAAGGAAGCACTCAAAGCAGACTGAAGGCAATCACTATACTCTGGATTAGTATAAAATGAGATACAGGGTTTTGAAGCATACTCTGCTGTTGGTTTCTAAACCCTGTGTGAGTGAGGCTTGAGTGTCCCTGACCAAAGCAAAAAAACAGGTGACACCTCACTCTCTTATTTCTGGTTTCCCACTATGGTTCTCTTTAACTGTTATAATCACAGTCCTAGTGAAGGATAGGTTAATACACAAGGAACTAGACTACAACCCGGGAAATATGGGTCAGTTTGTCTAAGACTGACAAACAAGCTTAGGTGAGCCACTAAATCCACTTTATTCCATACTAGCAGTAAGAAGAGGATAACATCATTCTACCTTTAGGGCAACACTGATGCCCCCCAGAATAATGGCGGTGTAAGCCATTAGAATGAAGAGGTCTTATACCTCCTGATATTTAAAATAAATCATTTTTTAATTTAATGTCCTGCTGATAAAGATGTCAGACTTGACATACATAGTCTCACTTCACACTATAAGCTGGTCTCCTCCCAGTCTGGCTGAGATCCCAGTCCAGTGCCACTGAGGAGTAGTGTTGACTTATCCCAGAGAAAGTAGCACTGTGATTAATAAGAAACACACTGAGAGCTTTCTGCCCAGATCCACTGCCCAGTAAAACCATTTCTTTCTGATATTTGTTTCCTCCTAGTTTTGGGGCTTTTTTCATTTGTTTCCCACCCCACCCTCACTCTTTGCACCTTCTCTATGATTATTTCACTGTGCTTGTTGCCTGTCTTTATGACAAACTCAGATCTTGAGAGAAGCAAGTCAACCTCATGTGGATTTAATGCCTTTATATTACACACGAATTTTGCCTGTATTGATGTGACTGTTGTATCAGGTGGTCTTCCACAATATTTCTCTTTCTTTCTGCTATTTCTTACATTTCCACAAGGTCACTGGCAGAAGCACACCAGTACTATTCTTCATCTCCCTAAATAAAAGTTCTTCTCTTTTTTTCACTTCTCTTTCATTCTCACATGCATATCCTCTGCTGTCTTCACTTCTCTCTTTTCCTTTCCCTCTCCTTCCCACCCACATACTTTCCATTTGACCAGGCCTGTCCTTACCCCACCCATGCCTAGAGAAGGCTTCCTTTAATTTTACATTTAGCAAGTTCCTATATTACATTTATTTTCTGAGACCTCGCTGAGAAAATCGGTATCATCTTGGTTTTTAAATTGTCTACCTAGTGGCACTTGCCCTTTCACTTTTCTGGAATTCAGGGCAATTAGACCTTTTCCTTCCTCTTCGCATTTTAGTGCAGGTCCAGTGGCATCTCTATAGACTTTCTTCTCAGCAAAAGCATGGAATCTGTAATACAAAGTGAGTTTTCACCAATATGTAAACTACACAAATACTTTCCTAATTTTAACAAGATGTATGTCACAAATGCAAGATCATTATGGTATACAATTGTGGAATTATTTTCTTATCTATTCAAGATATCCAAATGTTCAACTACAACAACACTAAGAATATTGCTGAACCTTTTACATACATTTAAGTACATTCTGAAGTCTTTTCATGAAGAACATACTTTCATTTTGGTATCATTTACTCTGACACACCTTCTTTTTCAGTCTCCTGGAAATCTATTTTTAATTAATGCTTTTAACATGCTGAGCAAGCATGTCATTTGAGATGTCTGAGATGACACTAACACCTTTTTATCAGATTATCCTCTCAGTTGAAAGCCCAACAGGAACATTTATTTCATTATTGACATACAAATCAGGAAGTCAAGCAGACTTCATTTACCCTCATTGTCAAAACAGAAAAGCTCTCAGAGCAGGGAAAAGATGCATTTCTAAAACAGGACTACACTAGAAACAGGCTGAAGCCATGAAGAGCCCATGAACTTGGTCATTCCTATGGAAAAGCTGACTTAAAATGTATAGACAGTTATTGGGCAAATACCCACCGGCAAGATATTAATAGGCCGAATAAGTCTCTGCATCAAAGCTAGACTCATGCAAAAAGAAGATAGTGGGAATAATATCAAACAAAACAATTCCTCTCAGCTCCCTGCCACAACTCTTCTTGCCTCTTTCCTTAACATACAAGAAACATTCACTTTTCTATTATAAAGGAGGTAAAAACACTGCCAAAATGAAGGATGGTGACCAGCAATGTACCTGCTATCATGGAGGTAGCACAGTTCTAAACAACCACAATCATTTTAGACACATCAGACCAGAGCAAACATAACACTTTCCCACAGTCTTGTTTTTTTGGCAGACGCTCCATCTCTTAAAAGCTACTTCTAAATACAGATGGCCATAAAAGAGCTAAGCAGCTGCCATCTTACCAATTGCTCTGCTGTCATTTGGGGTATTTCTACTGTTGGAGGTCTTCCCACTCTTGCACAAACAACATTGAAACAGAAAGAGCTAGCTGCCATTTCACAGCTCTGTAACTGTATGGTGACTTCTGTTATGCAGACAAACACCTACTGACTCCACTGCCCTGCTGCTGTTCAGCGTCAGTTTGGTATTGTGAGGGTTTGCATTTGTTCATTTGTTTTCTTTATTTTGATATCAGAATCAAGATTAAAGTTTTATTGTCCTTTTCTGCTGAAGGCTGATTCCCACTACATGGCTGATTCCCAGAATAAAGTAGCCAAGAAGCCATGTGGAATATATCAGTTTCCACCAACCATAACAAATAGATGCTCAAGAGCATGATACAGAACTGCATTTCCACACAACCTGATGGCCTGATGGATAACACCACATCAATTTTCTGCTGTTCTAGGAGCTGCCCATTTAGGACAGTCGGTACCTTTTCAGTATGTGTCTGTATGGCACTTGATCCAACAAAACTAGATTTTTTACTGGTGTCTGTGGATATTACCAGAGTACAAAACAATATAATAAAAACTTGTTTCAGTTTATGTTGTGACCCTTTCCCCTGAACAATTTTGCAGACTTCAAAAGAGGAGCAGATGACAGAAAATTTAGGATATAAAAGAAGAATGACCTTTCTGCAAGTCAGTGAGCACCTATGTGGAGAGAAGCTGGTCTGTTTGAGTAGGTCCTGCATTTTAGTCATATCTCTCAGACTATTTCCCCAGTTTCCCTGGATAGCTTACTGAACTGCTTTGTCTCACATTCCTCGTGAGTAAAACAGAGATTATATTCAGATATCTTCAGATACCATTCCTAGAAACAAAGCACTTTACAAACACTCAAATCATTACTGTGCTGCTTCTTTGTCATACCTGCCAGAGGCCAAGCGGCTAAACTCTTTCAGAAAAATAATAGTTTCATCTTCCCTAGCATTGAAAGATACAGTGTTGATTGGACAGGGACCATGGGAAACCTTCTCAAGGAGTAGCTGCTTTGTGTCCACTGGAACATCACCCACAGCAAAGTAATAAACAGCTTCAACCTGTCATTAAGCAGAAAAAAAAATGGGAAATGAAAGACAGTATTTTACACAGATGCCCGGTACTTATTCAAGCAGTGTCCTGTGCCAAGTACTGGTAGGAAAATTTGGTAGAACCAAGGCATTACTTGGGCTATAAGATTTTCAGATTTTTGGTTCTCCCTCTTATTTATGCTAGCAATTCAAATGAAGTCCACAAAAAATTTCCTGAATTGTGAAGAGAACATGGCCCATAGCCCTTGGGTCTGATTCTGCCAAATGCAAGCCCCTTTCCACCGAAGTTAACTGAAACCAAAGAGAGGTGTAAGGAAGGACAACTGTATTATTAGTCAGGACAAGGCTCTGTGCCACATTCCACTTTCATGAAGAGATGCTATGTTGGTGCCTTGCCAGGGCTGAAAATCTGTAGGAACTTTTATGCCAGACATACTTCTACTGGCAGCATGTATTTTGAGGGTAGGAAAGATGCATCATTCTTTGAATGCTACTGGTGGTATTTACATATAATTTGTAATTTTTATACTTCCCAAGGCAGAGGGAGCTTGGCAGGCTTATTATGACCACACACACTTATACTTTGAAAATATTATTGCAAGAAGAGAGAGAAGCTGAAGAAATGTCCTTTAGTTACTGCTCGAGTATTACATTCCAAGGGATCTGATGTTACCTGCACTTATTCAGGCTACATAGTCCTTATGGTAAGTATGCTCCTTGAATTTTCACTATCATTAAAAACAAATGTAAAAACAGCTATCCCATGATGATCAAAACAGTAAGTATAGCATATCAGGTCTATGGCATGGTATATGCCAACTGATAAACATCTGATAAATAGGTGTTTAATTGGAAAGCTACACTTGAGTGTGATTAGGAATCCCAGGACATGCACCACAAAAGAGAAGACAACTATTTGAGTCTGGGGTGGCACTGAGGAAATGTTTCTGCACCCACATAATTTCACGCAGTACTAAAGCAAATTCAGTATCACCTGTAAGTATGTTCATGCATTTCCACTACTGCCATTGATATCGATTTATATTTCAGCTCCCTGAGTCAACAGACTGGCACATGAACATCTTCTGTGCAGTTTGTACTTGAAGCTTCCAGGCTGTAGGATCCCTGTACTGTCCCACATCATAGGCATGTTGATATACACTTACAGAGACTTCTGGATTTCAAGCTTTCTCCCTCCTCTGTCTTTTGCCACAGCTAGTTGGGCTAATCCTCAGCACTGGAAGACATCTCTCCCAAGTGGCAACCCAATCTCAGGCTAGACCAGGCAAATTAATGAAGCAGCACCTTGCCACCTCAGGATCCCCTCGGATCTTGTAGAGGGGGTGAGACACTCCATGTGGGAGGCAGGGCCCTCAGTTACAGACCAGACTTGCTTGGGAGCAAGCAGGTCTATGGTCAACAAGGCATCACTGTTAATGCTAGACAAATACTAAGGTTACAGAGAAGAATGAACGGATTTCATTACAGTGCAAGATTAACAAAATACTTCTTGGATTTAGGAACAGGTGCATAGAAACAAAATGAAAGAACTCTTGCACCTCTCTGTGTTTTAGTTCAGTTTTACAAGGTTCCTGCCCAGCTACAAAGCTATCCAAGCATGCACACAGCTCTCCCAGCCGAGGTCCAGTCCTTGGACAACACCTCTGTTCCTATTGCTTTTGCTGAAGAGACTGGTGACCTGGGGGAACGCATGCTTTATTGCACAACCACTGTTCCCTGCATTCCTCCAGATCCACATCTTCTCCCCCTCCCTCAAAGTGCGAATAAATCATAAACTTGATATTCAATAAGGATATCAATTTTCACACTTTCTCCAAAGGATTTACTGCCTGCCTCTGCAACTTTTAAAATGCTGACATTTCTTGGGCATAGTTGAAACAGACCGACTCTTCACATGAAAATAAACAAAATTGCTAACCACAGACAATTCACTCTGCTCAACTACAAACCCAGCAACACCATACCGCAAAGGAAATGTTCCTTACAGATTAGTGGGGAAAGGTTAAAACCTTTCAATTTAGCCCTTCATATTTTGAAAATTATAATTTATGCAGCCATCTAAACAAGCAATCTTCATACAAGAACAGGAAGGAAAATAACTTGAGCGGTTCCTCACAGTCCTTACCTTGGTGGGGAGGTATGTTTTGGATGGGTGACTCACACTTTGCAGAGCATCACCTATACAGAACTGCAATCTAAACACCATGGATGCATCTGTGCCAGGTAGAGCTCAAAAGGATTGCAACCTTACAGGAGAGTGTTCTTGAGCTTGGGACTGATAGGTCATGAGGAAAATAAAACTAGGGAGCCACCACACATGGGAAGAGAAGTTCAGCTAAAGGAATGACAGGAAGAGCCAAGTCTAGGGAAAAAAGAGCTCTTGTTTTGGAGCAGTTTCAGTTGATGAAGCCAGTTCTGAGAAATGAGTCATTTACGACTGTTCAGTGAGTATGCAGCTTTTTCTGGGACTGAATGGGGTCTCCCCCAGCCTGCAGTACAGTGAGGCTTGCACTCAAGGGAATTGTCAGTTATGAATGATAATGACTGTATTTAGGAGTAACTGAAGTTTGTTTTATGTTGAGCACCTGCCACAATTGACTCTCCCAGACTATCCATTAGCCCACCAATGTCCAGAAAAAAAATCATAGATATCTAACTGTTGGATGGATTTTAATTTCTGTTTATTCATATGCAGACCCACCAGGTCCAGTAAACCTTTTTTTTGTCCAGAAAATATTGAAATCTAAATATGATCTTTTTTTAATTTCCCATCAGGAAATCAGGAATATATTGCAAATTGAAAATGTTAACAAAATTTATGAGGGAGTCATTTGAAAAAGCAGTCATAAAAAAATCTCATTGTTGCATAATTTGTTCCTGACCCAATTTCTTTTTAGTGTCAGTTTCCAAACATCGAGGTTCACCTGGATGAGACTCCACCAGCACAGGGAACCAGAAGGAAACTAAATACACATTTACCTTCTCCTTCAAACAATGTATCAAAATGAGATTTACAAAGGAGTTAGGATTGGATCTGTGCACAGGGATGGATCTTAATGCCAGTGAAAAGTGATGATTCTAGTCCATACACATTAGTCCCAGTTTTCCATTAAATTTGGGTGCTAAGGAACTGAAGCAAAGTACACGGTATGCAAATTTGATAAAATATTTATTTAACAACACAAGTTTTTAATTACTAGCTCAAATGATGGCAAATATGGTTTATGTCTTGTGACTCTGCTATAAAAATGAATGAAGTAATATGGTACTTTCAGAAACAGCAGAATTTAATTGCAGCAATATCTGTGCATGCTTTGTCTTTTTGTCCTGGAAGAAACTTTAGCTATAACCTGGCTGATGAAAAAGGATTTGCATACCCCTACCATGAGTTAATGCTTAAATAAATCTCTGTACTATCTATCTTGGATTTTAAATATCATTTTTCATGAGCACTTTGGATACTAAATAAAAAATGTTTTTTCTGTCTTCAATAATGTTGATGCTAGCAACTTTCTTATAAACTTGAAGCTCTAAAAACCATCTAAGGCAAAGAAAGTGGAAGGGAAGATGTTCTCTCTTTCCTTTAATGACTGAATGTTATTTATTCTGTGTAGTCTAAAAAAGAAAATAAACAATTTTCTGCATTCAAATTACAGTACATTTACATAAACAGGCTGTCAGTAAACATAGTATGGTAGCTGCACTTGGGGGAGAAAAAAAAAACTTTCCAAATGCTCTTATTAATATTTATCTTTGCAATATTCATCAGGACAAGTCATAGTAGCCAGTCTGGCACTGAATATTCTTGGATTTACTTGAGGTTTCTAAAAGATGTATGAACTTACTGCCTCATCGCTCATGGCTTCCAGCAGGGCTTCTGTAGAGCTGGTATGGCTGGCAGCTGTCTTATGGTCCAGCTTCCAGAGCCACGTAACAGCAGACTTCACAGTATGCTCAGACACAGGAGCACATTTCTGTTGCCACTTCATAAGATCCCGAGCTGCCCTGAAAATTACATTACTTATAAATCAGAAATAGTGAGAATAATGCTGGCAAAGCAAAAGAGTGGAGCTCTGCTATTGTTACTGTTCTTTTACATTCTTAAGTAATAATTACAACAAACCACAGATACTAAATCTAGACTTGCAATAAAAGAAGTAGAGGAAAAAAAAACCCTTATAAAAATACTGTAATTTTTATAAGAATTTTTTTGAGACAACTGTTTCCAAAGTAGGGTCAAGAGAGCTAAAGTACTTTAAAAACAGTTTCTAATTAATATCTCCCCTTAACATAAAAACACAATCAGTTTTTTTAAAATATTTGTATGAAAAAAAATCTGGCTTCCACGGGTCTCTTTCCACAACTTGCTGCATGACCTTTGTGTCAGATCATTTCAACTGACACACTTTTTTGTAGTAGGGTTGATCTTTAACTACCCATCAAAATAAAATTTGTGATGTTAAACTTTTTTCATATTTTAATTGATCAAAGGCCTTAATGTCAGTACAGAAGTACAAAGTTTACGAGCATGTATGTCTGTGCATTTGTATGTTAAAAGACAGAAAAAACATTTAAAAAATAACTGGTTCCTGTATCTGTGACATTCCATCAAGCATTATTTTGAAGAGTTTCTGACAAATCTAAAGACAAGTATGTTTTCCAAGATACTTTTAAAGTAACAATTTATATGCTGTGTTGTCCTTTGTCTCCCTCCTGCGCAAACAAGCAAATCGATGAACACAATTATTGTGCCTCAGTTTTGACTTGGCTTTGCAGATCATTTTTAAATAAAATGCTTTATGTGCTTCTCAAAAGCTATGGAAATGATCTTCTACTTCTCAAATCTCAGTTGTATCACAAGCTAGGGAATTAAGATAGGGCACAAGAATCAAATCTGTAGGACAAAGCTTGGGTAAAACAACTTTAAGAATCACACACAGTGTAGTGGCAAGTTATCATCGTGGAACCAATTTTAAAATTATATGACCTAATTTATGCTTCTTTTTTTTCATAGTCACAAAATTTCATTCATCTTTCCAAACCCAAGCTTACATATACAAACCTTTATGCATATATGAGAATTCATGCAGAGATACATAAATCTGAATAGCTGATTCTATTATTCTATTGGTAACTAAACCCTAATTAATTTACTCACGTTAAGGAACAAGCACTTGTCTTTTGTTATGGAAATCTAGTATTGTTTCCTAGTTTTACTACTGATTTGTGTGACCATGGAAATCTATAGAAATACAAATGACTCTGCCTGTGCCTATGGCACTTAGGGGAGCGTGCATGTAGCTGTAAGGCAGAAACCTATAAAGCCTAAAGACAGAAGAATGCTTAGGCAGTCAGATGGGACCTCACTGTTTCACTCTGCAATACTTAGATGCCTGAAGAGCATTACTGCTATTGCAAAGTCCCCCTTATATTTCTGGTTTTTTGCACTACATTTGTAGAAGGCATGTGTCAGTATTTGGCTTCAGGTAGTATTTATGTGTTCTTCACGGTAACAACAGTCTTCTGTTAAATAGACGCAGCAAGCTCAGCATGATTGTGGGTGAAAATTGGTGGAAAATCTATAGGTATTACTATGACATGAATCAGGACAATTTTGACTGCAGAAAGCATATCATCCAAACACATGTCTATAAGATATGAGACTCCTTTTTATTCTCCAGCAATGGGCAGACATGAACTTTAGCCTGGAGAAGAGAAGGCTCTGGGGAGACCTTACTGTGGCCTTTCAATACTTAAAGAGGCTTATAAGAAAGATGAGGACAAAATTTTTAGTAGGGTCTGTAGCGACAGGACAAGGGGTAATGGCTTTAAACTAGAAGAGGGCAGATTCAGACTAGATATAAGGAAGAAATTTTTTTACAGTGAGGGTGGTGAAACACTGGAACAGGTTGCCCAGAGAGGTGGCAGAAGCTCCATCCCTGGAAACATTCAAGGTCAGGCTGGACAAGGCTCTGAGCAACCTGATCCAGTTGAAGATGTCCCTGCTCACTGCAGGGGGGTTGGACTATGTGACATTTAAAGATCCCTTCTAACCCAAACCATTCTATGATTCTGTGATTCTGCTTACCGAACGAGGTTGAATTTCGCAATTTGGGTCACCTGTTCCACAAGTACCATAGAAAGTGCATCTCGACATAGATCGAACTCAGCTGGAGCCGCAGTGCCAAAATGCAAAACAATGACAATGCACCGTTCTTGAATCACTCCAAATATCTGCCGGCTCTCACTGGTTAGCCATTCCATTCGCTTCTTATATAGCTCAATAGCTCCCATTAGACAATCCACAAAATGAAGAATCAGTTCTTTTTTGGCTGTCAGCTTTATTTAAATCAGGGAGAGAAAGAAATTGAATATCAAAACAAATAATACAAATGCAGCCCCAAGCTTCGCACAGCTGCAATAGCTGGTTTGCAAGTGCCAGATATGCCAGCCAAGGTAGCAGTGAAAACAATCCATTTTTCTCCCACTATTTCAGGAGCAAATACTTGACAAATGCATCTAAGCTGTAATAGAAAAGACACTGCATTTCGTCCTAATTGCTTTTCATAATCTTTTTATATGAGCATGGGACAGTGCCAGTGGGTTGTCTGACTTGTCTGTCTCAAGACTGGAGCAATTAGAATGAGCTGAACACAGGCTACCATGCAGAAAGGGCTGCAGAGCAGATGGGTGAACAAACAAGGACATAGAAACTTTACACCTTCTTAGACCAGAATTTTGACTGGCTCTTAAAATTTTGTACAGGATACAAGGGAGTGTACGGTTTTGTTCTGGGGCATTTCAATCTCCACCTTGTCTTTAGCATTTGAAAGGAAAATGTAAAATATTTCCTGTTTGTACTATTATTTCACTAACAATGCCCAGCATTACAGCTTAACTATTTGTGGGTAGGTGCTTAGGAAGATTTAGTTCAGGCAACTGCAATCAACAACTAAAACTTTCTATACCATATCAGTAAAACAAGAAAAAACTAGATTCAGTATTAAAATGAAAAACAGCAAAAAATTCAGTGCAAGTTTGCAGTAAAGACATTCCCCAATATCTCTGATCCACGTAAGCTAGTTTATTGGCTACCTTCTACCTCCAATTATTTTTCTGGGTCTAAGTACAAAACCTTGTGGATATAAATGTTTTTAAACAAGAATATTTCTCAGGGAGAAGATATTTTGTGTGTCAGTCTGCACATTGCTTCCTCTCACTTGTATTTTTCTCTGTTCTTTAACGTCAGCTAGGGCCCTGTAACGTGCCTCCCAGATAGAGTCTCAGGCTGTCTGCCAAAGGAATGTAGGCCTGTGAAGAAGCACTTAGAAAATCCAGTTTCCTCCTATGACAGCCAGACTCATACAAAGAAGCTTATTGCACTGCACCGACCAAACTCCATCTCCAAATGAAGCTGTTTTCTTGCACCACCTTCACTTGGCCAGTCCAGATTCCCATTTCTCTGAGGGCTGGAAAACTTCTGACTGTCCAGCCTAAATTTATTCATGGTAGCTCATACCCATTTATTCTTGGACGAGCATGCCTTTTAGCATAGAAAACTACAGCTTTTCCCTATCCCTGCAATTTGGGTTTCTGTAGCCATTCACAGGCAATAATGCTACCCTTTGTCAGTTTTCTTCAGCCTTAGATATGACAACATCAACCAACCCCTCTTATAAGATCAGCACTCCATTGCAGTTCATACTAATATCTCATCCCAGTTACCTGTTCTGTTTTGAATTGCTTCTTCTCAACCTGTGGTAACTGTACAAAATATTGTACACAATATTCTAAATGAGATCTCACCACATCTTGTACAGTGGCATTGCTACCTTAATGCTACCAGAAATGTCTTTCCTACTGCTCTCAACATGTCCTAAGATTAAAAGACATTATGTAGATATTTCATATGGAATTAATCGGAAAAAAAAATAGGGGAAAAGACCTCCTGAAATGGTTCTTTTCCCATTTTTAAGCCTTGTGCCTCAGAAGTGACTCTAGTTATCAGAAAAAATGACAAGCTATTTGCTTTTGTAAAATCCTTTATGAATTAACTCTCTCCCCTCCCCGCTCACATGCGTATCTCTTCAATCAGAATCCACTCTCTTAACAATGGGGCCCCGCCAGCAGCTGTTGCTAAGACATTCCTCAGAACATGAGCCTGGGCAGAGATCCAGCTAGCTGTCTCTATAGAGTAGGCTGAGCCTTTTGTGACCTGCTGGCACTAAGTAAAGCAGCGCTTTGCATTGGCAATGACAGCACATTATGTCTTCTTATTTCAGCATCCCTATTTGTTTTATCGACTACGATTTTATTTTTTTTAACTCAGCTGAGCATCTTCTTTTTAAGTGTTCCTTATTTCAAGATAGGGTAAATGTTGCTTAGAAACTGCAGTCTTGTCTGGAAAGATTTACTGCAATGCTGCACCAAGGCAAGAGCATAAGACTTTGCAAGGAAAAAAAGAAAAAAGATATCTAGCTTCTCTACTGCTGATTGTTGCCACCAACAGTTTGACAAAACAGAAAAAAAACCAACCAAGAGATAAAATTCTCACACAAAGAATATAAGTATTTCATGTCATAGGGAGACATTTTAGTCACATCATTGTGCTACAGTGACAATAACTTCTAAGTGCACAAGGAAGTTACCATAAGCTAGTCACACTTACGTTATATACGCTGCCATCTTGTGCTCTCTTGTATTGAGGAAACAGACCATCTGCGTACCGAGAAGCCACAAGTTTCCCCAAAGCAGTCACATAATCTACAGTAAAGGTTACAAAAGATCAATTTTCTAATCATAAAGATTACTTCAAACTGGTATTTTTCAGGCTGATGTGCATACCACCCATGTGTGAAGCACATGCATCCATATTGAATTCCTGATGTTAAGAAACTTGAGGGAAATTCTAATTATGTTTTTGATTTACATCTTTTTCTGGCTATGTTTATGTTGGGGCCCTGAAGGCACCAACAATCCTTGGTTGCCCTGATCAGCCTCACCTGGGTTTTCCACTCACAGAACACTTAGGCCTGGGCACCCAGTCTTTGCTTCAGCTGTGTTGCAGGTATACTTATCTCAAGTTCTGCTAGTGGACCACCCTCCTGGATAGACCTCTCAGCCCTATATTACAGCCTTATCTCCAGTTGTATCTCCTGGATGTGGCTCTTAGACCTATGTGGTGGCCTGGACTCCAATCTTGTCTCTGGCTCCATCTCCCGCTGCTCTTGGCTGCACTCCCTGGCTGGACCCCAGACCTGGTTCATCACCTTACCTTGTCTGGCACTGCCTGTGGATGCTGTTAGCAGCACCCCGCTCTGCTTGCGGTGCTTGGATGCTACAGGACTGCATGCTGGTCAGTGAGGGCACTGCCTGGGCTGCAGTTCCCTCCTGGCTCATTTTCTCCACATGGAGCAGCCCTCTCTTGCTGCTCCCTGCCAGTTTAGTCAGAGGTGGGGAAAACCCCCACATTTAATTATTTTTAGGACAAAAAGCTACATGGGACTTTAATAAATGAAAGGTTTAGGCAATTAAACTTCTGTATTATCCATTTACCTCACGACAGGACTTGCAAATACTTGTCCATCAAACAAAATACAGAATCTGGTACAGATAATGCTGTTCTCTTATACAACAAAATGGGTGCAGAAGTGGGTGCAACTAAGGAAAAGGCTGCATTCTGCTCTTTCAGTAGCTAGAAATCTTCTATGGGATCTCCACTGATGGGAAAACATTAGGGGTGGGAATATTTAATGTCACAAAGCAGCTATTCTGTACAGCAGGCAGCCCTGCTAAGCTAGTACATTCTGCTCCTAAAATTACACTGGTAACAACATCAACCCTGCTTAACAGCTTCTTCTTCATCTACAGCATACAGAATTTCAGGATCTGCACTGTTGATCTTTGAATGACCCATGGACACAAGCCAGCCAAAATCTTAAATTATGCAACCTAGAACAATTGCAATACATTACAATTCCTACTTCTCAGGCAGCAAGCTCTTCAAAGAAAAGAATATCTAACCAAGCTCTACAAAGCACTATTACGGCAGTGATTAATAATTACTAGCAAACTCTTCCCCTCTAGCTGTCAGATAACTGCAAAGGAACATTTTTTTATGGCCTGACTTTGCAGGAAAAGCAGCCTGCATTCTAATAAAATTTAACTGCTTTGTTAAAGCTGAACCCCTGGAAATAACATGCCATTCCCAGATTGACTAGCCCTGATGATCAACCAGTAGATTGCGGCTTATGTATGGCACATCATACATTATATTTGCCATCTAAAAAGGGACAGAGAGCTTATGGTGTGTTATAGGCAGGAAGAAGACTAACAGCCTCAGCAGCACAAGTTATTTCCCAGCTTTAACTAAATTGGAGAGGATTTGAACTGGAGCCCAGGGTAAAGCAACAGTACAGTTGAATAAGGAAAGCCCTTCTCAGATCCTAAATCCTCAGATCAAAAGGAGATGGAGTTCTCTGAACTGCCAACGTCAGCAACTGTGGATACAGCTTCCCTTTCTGCCATTATCATAAGACAAGAGACAGCATGAAAATCTCTGTGTACACTGGGGTGCAAAATGAGTGTGACCCTATAGACTATTTAAAGTTTTATTATTCTGTTATTGATTTGTCTTATACCTTTCTTGTGCTGGAATCCAATCTGTGACAAAATCTGGGATAGGGACAATTTGTTTCTCTTAAGCCCATGAAGTTGAAGCCATTTGGAAGATGAAACAAGTGGTTGTACATCTATGTCCCACCGACTGACTGCCAGTCTCCTTTCCTTCTCTTCTGATTTCTTCCCACTGGCCTCATGGGAACCTTCAGGATCTTGTCTGTGCTTTGAATCAAAGGCATCTGTTGTAAAAAGAAATAAGGGAAACACAATACTTTAACCAATTGATTAATTTAAATTGTCCCCTTTCTCTACCTGTATTCCATGGTGCTCTGTATACATGCAGCTCACCTCTTGTTTTCTTTTGTTATACTGAATTGTTCTTAATCTGGAAAGCTGCTTTCAGTCCTACACGTCTACTTGCTGTTATGTCCTTTTATTTATCCACATACATTTACCTTCCATTTATTAAAGAAAATGTATCTTATATGCTGAAATCCAAGCCCTGAAACCTAAGTTCAGTCTGCCAAATGGCAATTCTTCCAGCTGCAAAGACACCTCTTCTAATCTTGGGAATCAGAACTCACATTATTGGCATTCAAAGATTGTCAGACGATCACTACATACACATTAGAAGCATCATGCAATAAACAAGGATTTCTTAACAATTATATGTTGAACTCCTATCACAAGCAATAGCAGTGCCAGCAGCAGATCCTGGATTTATTGCAAGGCTGGTGAAACTCCCTCTCCTCACATCATTTACCTCAAGAGTAAATGATGGTTCTGGCAGCATCTAGTCCAGGCTGTGATGGATCATGTGCATGCACAGGAAATCATGGACATGAAGGTCCAGTTTCATTTTAAGTTCTACAGAACAATGAACATGTCTCAGCACCGATTAGAGTTGGCTGTGCTAGCTCCATTTGAAACTGGCAGCAGAAACAGCCCAGAGCCTAGAGTGTTTGAGGCAGAAACGGAAGTGATGACAACAGTAATGCCTCTATTCCTCAGCACAGAGGTTCTAGGAGGACTTTGGTATTTCCTGTTCATTCCCAAAATACTCTGAGTGAGCTAAGCTGGCTCAAGTTGATTAAATACTCTTGCAGTTTCTAAGTTTATTTTCTGTAGACTTTTGATATTTTGTCCATTTTCCCCAGCATCAACATCATCTGGTGTAACCCAGTCCTCCACTGCCCATATACAGTAAGCTAGCTGTAAATGTACTGCATGGATCAAACTGGTCCAAAATACAAAGAAGGGTACTTCTATCTTTAATGACTGAAAAATAACCTTCAGTCTAGTATGGAATATGATCAGAACTCTCTGCTAAGATCAAATGTTACAACAACTGACCTGGTTACAAAAGTTCTTTAGATAGACTGTTCCTCAGTTAATAATACATAAAGGAAATGAGACTATATATTCAGAAATCGTCTTTCAGTGTCAGTAAGCTCCTCTATGTTGTAGACTGGCATCAGCTCTTTCACAGTCACCAGGCCTACAAGCAGGGTCCTGGGCTGGCATGCCTGTAGAGCCTGACATTTTACCAGCCCTCCCTCTCTGCTCCGTACAGAAGCAGCAGTGACAGATGGCAACTCTAGAGATAGACACAGGTGAAGGTCTGCAGCTGTTTAAGCTTTGTATATGTTCAAGCACTGTTTATGGTCACTTGAACAGTCATTCCCAGTTTCCTCCTCTGAAAACGCAGAAAGGCCAGCATAGCACCCCGTATACAACACAGGTGAGACTAGCACAGCTGCAGAACAGCTTGTATACAGCTAGCAGCATGCACACCACAATGCTGCAAATGAAACCAAAAGTTATCCAGGAAAACATGGAATCGACACAAAAATAGTCCTGAAATACTCACAGTCACTCCAGGCAAGTCTCCTAGATGGATTGCCAGTCATGAGAGATCTCTATTGGCAGCTCCTCTTGGATTTCTTCTTAAAAACCTGAGGAGTTATTATGGGTTTTAAAAATCAAAATATTCCCATGGACAGGTCAATATGAACTGGAGAACAGCTCCACAGGCCCAGGCAATAATAAACTGCAGAAAGTTAAGATCAAGATTTTCCTCATGGAAAACAATATTATAAATGAAAAAGGTTAGCTGCTCCTCATGTCAGGAAAGGCTGAAGTCAAATTTGACAGCGGGCCTATACTCAGAAATGGGAAAGCGGGAAATTGGTAATATTGTTTCCCTTCTTTCATCCTAAATTATCATAAAAAAGACCCACTGTGGAAGTTTCCACACAGATACGCTAGAAAAATGAGTGTAGTGTTTCGGCCTGCTGTCAGCTAGTTGTATTATATTCTATTATTGCTTTGCATTATACCTTACCTTTGCTACAATCCAATTTATGACTAAACCTGGGAGTATCTGAGAAGCAATTTTGTGAAGAGATTCATAACTTTGCCTATAAGACTACAAGATGATTCACAAAGAAGAATTATGCATGTATATATGTAAGCATACGTGGTATAAGGCCCAGCTGTGAATAAGACAACATATGAATAGAAAACAAAATGCCAGATGAAGCAAGGTAATGTATATTGGCTGAGTGTATTGCTTTGAGACATTGAATTTTGCCCTTTACTTGGTTCTGCTTTTAACAAATAAGATGAATGAATGAGGGATATTTATGAATCACTAGCAGGCCAGCTGGTAGCTACTATCATCAAGCAGGTCTTCCTATGGGAACAGCAAAAATGGGATAAAATAATAACTCAAAGACTTAGCCTCCTCCTTCTTTTTTCATTGCAGAACTGAACATGCTATTTATTCCTCTTAGATGGGTTCAAATAACTATGTGGAAACATATGAACCATTCCAGTCTTTATGGAATGGTTTATATGTATATGAAGAGTGTGAAAGGCAGGGAGGACTTTAAAAAAACAGGACTCTGTTCTGCACCCTAACACCCCAGGCACTTCACAGAAGCTGCTCCCCAGCAGCACAAATCCCTGACAAGCCTGGACTTGGTGTCGGCACAGTAAAAAGGAGCCCTTGCCAGAGGGAGCCATGGCAGACAGTGCCCAAAGTGAATGGCCATAGTGAGCCACCAGACTTGTGCCATTTCCCTCTCAGGCTGCAGAAACGGTGCCACAGTGCTCTGAGGGTAACAGCTGAGACACCTGTCAAGCAGCAGCAGCCTGCATCAGAGAACGAACCCCGGGTGCCATCCATCTCATGTTGCAGATGCCCAGGGGTGCGGGGACAGGTTTTCTCTTGAGTTCGCCTCCAGCACCACCCCCAGTGCTTGAACAGCACCTGGGCGTGAAATGTTGGTGCTGTATGAAAAGGAGCATTTGAAAGGAAACAAACAACTTCCAGTGGAAACAGCGAGTTACCTCGAGTCTTGGAAAGGCGAGTTGAAAACCCGTGACAGCTGGGGTAACCCTCAGCCCAAAGTCTGGTTCAAAACAGGTTATTTTTGAAAGGTGAGCGAGAGTTCATCTGGGCACCTCTAACCCTCCCGCTCTGGCCAG
>NW_010300200.1:39252-49918 GCF_000700745.2 Antrostomus carolinensis | reverse complement strand
TTTTTTTTTTAAATCTCTTGACAAATTCAGCTTCTGTTACTGCTCACAGTTCCCCCCTCGCTGGCACCGCTGCCGGGCGGCTCGGGTCCCTCCTCCAGACGGGCCTTTCAGCTCACATGGCAAAGGATCTTCTGTGGTAAAGATTGTCCTCGCTGCTGCCGGGCTGTACATCTAGGAGAGCTAGCGGGAGGACTTCCTTTGGCCAAATGCTTTAGAATTCCTACAAAATACTCTGAGGAAAGGAAAGGAAAACACAGCAAACCCACTCGCGGGTGTAAGCCTCCTTGTTCTCCCTCCGTGTACAACATTGTAACTAACTGACTGTTGGTTGGGTCTATAGAAACCGTATGAAGTGGCTCAGGTAGACTTTGGTTTAGAGGAATGACTTATAAAATATAATCTGTTCTTACATATTAATGACATAGCATTTATGTCAGGCCATCACACATTATCAGTCTTTCCTACCAAGCTGTTGTGCTCTTAGCTGGGGTTTCTTTTGGCAGTACGCTGCCAGTCAGTTCAAGCAATCCCCCTTTTCAAGAATGCTCAAGAGTGAAAGAGATGGCAGTTGCTGTATTTCATTCTGAGAAATAGTAATTATTATGGAAACACTACATATTATGGATGTTGCCCTAGATGAGAAATATCAGAAAGGTTGTTTTGCTCTGCTGTATTGCCACTCTCACTTGGTTTTGGTTATAACTTTCAAGAATAGATGGGAATTCCAGCTTCGCCTATTAGATTTGCAATGTGTTCTGTTCCTGTGATGAAAGGGGAACTGCTCTGTAATAATTTATGAGCACCCTGTTTTGACTTTGCCCCATGAACATAGTTCAATTCAAAAGGAAAATGAAAGGAAAAAGTATGGCTCAAGATAAGCCACTTTTCTACAAACAATAGCTGAGAGACAGTGCCAGGCTTCTTTGCACCGGAGGGGGAAAGAATTAAGGAGGTGAAAAAAGGAGCACATTGACAAAAGGCTGGGAATTGTCTGGGAGAATTAATGAGACATTTTCATGCCTGACAGAGCCCAGTTTCCTGTGGTTACCTTGTAAATTTTACATTGCAAATACATGAATAAATGTATTTTTTTGCTATCTTATGGGGTCTGGGGGGCTTTTTTCCCCATTAAATGCTTTGTTTCGACTGCTAAGTCCTTTATTTTTAAGATGTCTTGTTATATCGCCATGCGTCACTGACCACAAGCTTCTAAAGGCAAAGAGGACCGAAACTCAGTCTGACTTCTGAGGAGGTGACCTCGATAAATAGAGCCTCAGAATAATTAAGGGCCCATGATGTGGCAGGGTGACCTCAGATCAGAAAGGGGACTGGAGAGCAGATACCTCTGTTAACGTGTATCCTTGTAGTTTGTGCCTCTTCCTCTCATTGAAACATACAGTAAGGTTCTTTATGCCTTCTGTGCAGAGGCAGCACGGGTTCAGCTAGGCATCTTAATAAAGTGATTTGTTTACACTGATGCTCAAGCAAAATAGCTGTGGAACTGAAACCATGCAGCAGCAAAACACATTAGACTGAGACGAATGCTCAGTCACGCTAAGATCCCTTTACGTTGTGCTGGCAGTATAAAGCGTTTAATAACAAAGAAATGCGGTCCCCATAACCCTCGCTGGGCACGTGCCTGGCTGGGTGCAGGTGGCCCATTTGTGTGGTGTGGGGCCAGCTGCAGTATTTTGGCTGTGTTCCTCTGTCCTCTGCTGTCTGTGCGATGCCATTTGGAGATCCCTATGAAAGTGGTGTAAATAGGCACAGCGTGAATGAGAATAAGACCCTAATATGAAAGCTAAGTACATACCATGGAAATCTCCATTGGGCTAGGCAAATGCCCAGTAAGGATTACTGATATCATATTTCTGATTTATTTATATCAAACCATTTTTTCCTTTACTTAAAACTCATTAATGGTTCTCATAAGAACATGCAGGCACAGAATATCACACTTACCCTCATTCTCCTCTCCTTTTCTTTTTATTTGCTTGTAATGTACAATTGTTTTCTCTTATCATAAATTAGTCATACACTCCCTGGTGGTGGAATGATTTCTTAGCTGCTTGTGTAGCTCTTAACATAATAGGGTGTCTGGGTATTGGTTGAATAATACAAATAATCAGACATAACACTTTTACAACATATTTATTTTGGCAATGCTGATATCCTTTGTCTGATTAATGCAGACATTTGATAACTGACTTGTATTTGCACAAATAATTATGAAAAGTTGATGCTAAGCCTGACTACTTAGATTAGCTATCACACATCTTACAAAGCATAAGGCACAGTTTTTGGCAGTGCAGGACTGCCTAAATTCTTTTCTAGGGCTGAGGCACGAGGGAGTTTACAATTACTTAGGGAAGATGTGAAGAGGCTAAATCTAAATGTAAATTTGTCCCTCAGCTGGCCCAGCTTACAGTAGCCTAAGCCTAAACTGTTATTTTCTCCTATTTCAAATCCCTATTTGAGATCTACTTCAATGACACCGTAAGAGCAGCCAACCTATAATGGTTGGGCTCGGAGATACAAGGAAGCACTGATGTTTATGGAGCTAAAACAAAATCATAAATGAAGACACAAATGCATCCGTACAGGGCATACATGGAAAAAATAGCACATATCTGGTTGAGTCTATCATTATTCCCCCTTTATACACTGCAGATCATGAGTTGTAATTTCTTTGTGGCCACACTGTGCTCTGTGATTATACTATCCTGGAGGAATCCTAGTCAGGGCCAGCAGGTGTTACAGTAACAGGTTAACAACAGCAACGAGGCACAGCTTCAGCAGAAATATGTGTGACATGTTCAAGTTCACAAATCCTATATTTTTTTGCAATCACTCCCTCAACTGCTCTCTCTCCTTGGGAATTCAAAGCCCTGAGGACCTCTTTTAAAGCTTTATTCCTGGTCCCAGGAGTTATATCTAGCTTGTGACTGCTTGCTCCTTATTTGTACAAAACCCGATTATTAAAGGTCTCAGTTCTTTACCAGAACCTCTCTCCTACAGTAACAATATTACTGATTGCCATAATTCAGTCAGGGAATAGAAATAATTGCATGAACTAATTCCTAGTCCTAAAAGACTTTAGTACAAGAAGAGGATTTAGGGAGACTTTAGGCATCTTCATCCAAAACTGCATTCCCCCAAAGCTCATCACCCAAACCCACAGACTCCTAGCTCTGTTGGCCGTCTTAATTTTAGCCATAAAGCTCCAAGGATGACCAGAGCTCTTCCCTTGTATGTGTCCATGTCTGCTCGCTCAGAGCCAGCGATGGAGTCCCTGGGCATCATGCGGTCCCACTAATGCTTACTGGTAGGGACTGGGGTCCCCGCAAACCACAGCAGCAATCTGCTCTGTTGAGAAAAGAGCAGGACCCCACTTCTTGCAGAGGGCTTGGTGGCCATGTGGCAGGGCAGCAAGAGGGAGGTCTGGCTTTGAAGCCTCCCCAGCCTACAAGGATTAAAGACCAAATCCACAAATAGCAAGGGGCTGGTGGGGCTCACTGACTGCTATCAGTCACTCCTGCTGGTACTGAGCTTTTGTGGGTGTGTGAAACCTCCCAGGATCACAGCTAAGAAGAAAACATGGTTCTTGCACCCTTCTTGCTGGGGAGAGAGTTTGGGCCTCCTTGTGCAAGCAGCAGGTGCTTCCCATGGGTGAAGCCCTCGTAACCCTTCCTGAGCACATAGCCAACCCCTCTCCCTGTTTCTCCACCTCTGGGTTAGTCACCCCTGCCTGGGCTGAAATATGCAACCTTGTTAGGGGCACATGTTCCCAAGTGTGCACAGTTCCTCTTTCAATGTCCAAGGAAATGCTGAAGAGCCAGAATATGAAGTTCTACACTTTCTAGCATTACAAGGCAGGGTTTTTCCAGTCTGGTGTCTGCTTGAGAGTCATGAAAGTTCACGTTGAGGCCTGACTTGGTCTGTTACCCACTGTTCCAACCCTGCATAGTACAGCCAACTGTAATGTCCAACATGAAAATACCTCCAAAATTGATCTATCATGCTGCCATACCAAGGAGCATCTGCGAACCTCAAAACACCAAGGAGCACGTACCATGCTATTAGAGTTATTGCCTATCTCAGAACTAAACAAGGCAAACATACAGTTTCCAATGCTAATTAATTTGTACTTTTCCTCCTCCTGCGACCTCAATAAACACCCACATGCACACTTTGAAATCCATCATCCGCTCCCCATTGTAGACACAGGTACCTAGGATCTGGTACTGTCCGTAGCACAGCACTGCACACCGCTCATTTCCCAGCTCCCTAACTTTCAAGGGATCACTTATTGCATTTCAACAATTGTCTCTTTTAAAGTAGAATTGATACAGCTTCTTCTGTTTCTGGTTAAACCTTACATGATATGGTTTATGATTACTGTTTGGTTTAGGGTTTGGGGTTTTTTGGGGGGGTGTAACTGTACTAAATCAAGGCTTCGAAAGCCATAAAAATTTGGTTGCTTTGAACACCCGAATGTTTGCTGACATTCAAAAGGGAGAGACCAAATAAGTCAAGAATCACTGCAAATCAAAGGCTGGCTCTAATCAGAGGATCTTTCTGCATAGACAGTAGGGAGTTGGCACAGAAAGCTAGCATTAATTTAGCAGATATTCAATGAGGAGAAAGAAAGACAGGTCATATACTTCTTACTTACTGAAGTCAGATGTTTTTCACAAGTTCTGATTATTGAAACTGATATACATTAGTGGATATACTGTTTGTAAGATACAGTTTGATATTACTTCAACACCAGAAATATTTCACAGAATTATGAAACATATTTTAAAAGCTGAGGAGGCAGACTAATAAGACCAATTAAGATGACTGTTGGTTAGCAGTATTATTAGTTAAGATACTCTGCAAGGAAAGTGTCACCTTATACTGAGCCAAATATCAGTCTTAGAATATTTTAAATTATCCATTTCTAATGCTACATTTGGCTTAAGAAAGCTGCAGAAAATACCACATTCTGCACATACACACACCCACACCTCTGATAACTAACCAATATCCCAATATAGCAAACATTCAATAGGATTAACTTCCTAGATGTATCTGTGCCAAATTTAGCAATTAAAGAGTTAGTATTTTTCCACAGTGCTTCATTCCCACTGTATTATTTCGTCCTGACCCTAGCATCTCTTTAACTATTTATTTTCTGATCATGATCAAGGAGGCTGTTCCCAGCGGAAACTAAATCCCCAATTTGTTTTCATTCCCACTTCAGTTCCTCCTAAGATGCTGTGGGCAGACATGATGTATTCTTTATTTTGTCTCTTTTCAGTAATTTCAATTAATCTACCTCCAACTGATCCTAAACCTTTAGGACCTCTGGCTTTAGTGCCAGTTCCCTTCAAAGCTGTAGCTGGTTTTAAGTCTGGTTTTTGAGACAGCTGCTCCCTAGTTTTTTTCCTGCCTCTGAAAATCCCAAACAATTGCTTCTTACAAATACTACTGTGATGGTTTAGGCGTCGCTTTGTCCTCAGTGCATCTGCTGTTTTCTTAGTGTTCAGGAAAGCTGATTATTGAAGTCCGCTTCCTTGCCTGTGCTTTCACATGGAATTTCCTCTCCAACCCTCCCATCCAAATTTGGGGCACATCATTCCACTCCTGTGTGACAGTCAAGCTCTCGATTATGCAGCACCTTTGAGGCAAGCCCATAGTTACCTCCTGTAGGTTAGACTCAGCTGAGAAGGCTCCACGATCAGTTGAAAATTCAATGATTTTTAAGAAACATGGAATCTCTCGCCCTTTAGTGTTCAAATACCAAAAAAAAAAAAAAAAAAAAAAAAGGCCTGGATGAAGCAGAAGCCAATGAACAGGAATGTGTTATCCTGACATAAAGAGAAGCATAAGCAAGTAAGACTGATTTCCACATCTTAGAGGGATGCTTGGAAGACGGACCATTGATTGCAGGGGGAAATGGAGGCACAATGTAAGTACAACCTAAGCACAACAGAAGTCACCAAAAATAGTATTAGTGGTATGTTCAGCATTCCACACTCTTTGAGCAAATAAGTAATTTATTTTAATTTGTGAATTTAAGTAAACACTGTGAGCACTTCTGATTCAGAAGTTGAAGAATAAGCTTTGCTTGCTTCCTTAACTTGTCTTGTAGTGTATAAGTTTGTTTCTGATCAGTAGCAGAACCGATAGCTTTGTTTCCCTGCACCTGTAACAAATGGTTCAACAATAAAGACTTTCACTAAAAAAGGGAGTTAATGTTCACTAGAAAATATTTTCAGATTAGCAGATGCCTGTAGGATATCCAAGAAGTGTCTGAATTATTAGAATTCCAAAAAAGCCTTAAAAATTAGACACCTGTTTTATCTTTACTGCACTTTGGGGCTTGGCTCTTCTTTCTTGAGGCTGGTTTGAAGCAGTTCTAGATGTTATTTAGTACTCAAAATGCCCACATTTTATAAAGAATAAGATACAACTTACATAACTAAGTGATTTACTGCATCTCAATTTGTAGGGTCAAGCTCAGAACTGTGCTGAAGTGCCCTACTGGGGCAGGAAAAACAGGTGCAAGGAAGAAGAGTTTTCTAGTTACCGTATCTTGTAAGAAAGTTTGGAGTCTGTTCTCCAGCTTCTGAAGGAAGAAACACCTTTTTGTTAAATTTCTTCCTTGGCAATGGAATTAAAGATCAAATATTTTCTTTTTAAAACTGTGAGGATGCAGCATGGTGCTAGCACTGACTGGTTTTAAGATGTTAAATGTATTTGAATACCTTACCTGTGCATAACTAATCCAATATTCATATGAAAATCTTTTTACATTAGAGACAAAATAAACCAAACCTCAGTTTCTTGGATATCTATCTTGGTCTGGGAGCAATTACAATTTCCCCCTGCTATCTTTCTTACAGTAGTAACACTGCAACTTCCTAAAATCATTTATCCTCAGTAAGAACAGGCACTTGATGGAGAGACACCATGGCAGCGGGTGCTTCGGGAGCGTTATTGCTGTGGCAGGAGTGAGAGCTGGCCCCCTTCACCCCGCGGTGCAGCATTGCTGGGGGTGCAGGCAATGCTGCCCATGTCTGCTGGCAGGGGTGCTGACCCCAACCCCAGCCCCTCAGCCCTGAGCTGGGAGGAGACAGGACCGGGGTTCAGTTTTCCACCTTCTCCCATCTGTGCTGCCATGGGCTTGGCTCTCTGTCCCTAAGTTTTGTGTTACCCCAAGGAGGGACTGGTGAGCCGGGTGGTTTGCTCATCTATACGTAGCCGGGCTATATGGATGATCTGGGAGTGCGGGCTGGGGTATGAGCTGGAGCCCTGCTTGTGCGGGCTCTGCTGTAACTAGAGATGCATGAATAATTAATTCTAAAATATATTTAGCTTTTGTATATGTTTGCAAATTGCTAAAAAGCCATTTATGTTTTTCCTTTCCTATTTGTTACTTGTTCCAGGTATTTACAACATAATTGTTATGAATAATTCTCAATTAATACATTTCTTATGGCAAGTTCTGGCCATTTCATTAGGTAGAACCTCAAAACACATGCCCTGACTCCTGACTCCAGGTTTGTGGTATCTGGAAGCAGCAATGCCAACCGACTTCTGTGCTTTTAACCCCAGACCATCCTTCATTCATGCATTAATTAAATATGATAAAGAGAGATTTCTAAAAGTTAAGGGAGTGTCAGAGAAATGTACGATAGAGTAGAAAATGTAGTGGCAAGACACAGAACATGGATCAGCTTTCTCCTCTTGTTTTGTACAAGAGGGAACTCTATAGGATTTTAGAAATACAAGCTAAAACATATACTCTCCAACAGAGACTAGCAGCAATAAGGAAAACTAAGCTAACAAATATAAAATGAGGTTCAGAAAAATTACATGAGTAAATAAGGAATGGAGGAGAATTGATCCTAGTAAAAATGGTATTTTTGAAGGAAATTCATAGAAAGACTATAGAGAAGCTCAGAGAGTTTGTAAGACCCAAAATGATCGGTCCATTACCATGGGAACCTCTTTACTGTTGTCATTTTATCAGGATGGTAAAGAAAGATTTCAATAGTTAAGAACATAACTTCAGTTTGCTTTGAAAAGGAACTACTCTGAGGGTTAAAAGTAAGACACTACATGGATCAACAAAATCTAAAACCCCAGCTCAAGGGCATCATAACTGTGTGTGCTGAAAACTGGATCAACCTTTTGTCATTTTATAAAGATCTGTGCTGAGCCTGTTTTGGCACATGTTACAGATCACTGTCATTGTCTTATTGCACACCTTGATTTCTGTATATCTACCATCACACAGCAAAGCAGAGAATTTGCGAGAAAAGGAGAAAGAATCTGGACAAGAAGAAAAAGAGAAGCAAGCTTAAAAATAAAATTAACTTCTAGCAATTAATAATATAACTCTAGGACATACTTCCCATTACAATATATTTGGAAAACTACCCCAGTGCAGCCTGTCCATGACTTGTACCTCCCTCTCTTCCCATCCCTCACATGCTCTTTCCAAGAGGACGAAGAGGAACTGGGTAATGGAGGGGAGGGAGGAGGACAGGGCTGGCGGAGGTCCTGTGAGACACCATGGCCGTGGACAATACCTGCTTGTAGTGCCTCCCTTGAACAAATCCACCCCACACATATGGGCCTGTTGCACAAAGATGTATAGAATCATAGAATGGTCTGGGTTGGAAGGGACCTTAAAGATCATCTAGTTCCAACCCCCCTGCCATCAGCAGGGACACCTTCCACTAGACCAGGTTGCTCAAAGCCTCATCCAACCTGGCCTTGAACACTTCCAGGGAGGGGGCATCCACAGCTTCCTTGGGCAACCTGTTCCAGTGTCTGACCACCCTCACAGTGAAGAATTTCTTCCTAATACCTAATCTAAATCTACCCTCTTTCAGTTTAAAGCCCTCCCCAGCTTTCTTGTAGGCCCCCTTCAGGTATTGAAAGGCCCCTATAAGGTCTTCCTGGAGCCTTCTCTTCTCCAGGCTGAACAGCCCCAACTCAGTCTCACCTGATAGGAGAGATGCTCCAGCCCTCGGATCATCCTCATGGCCCTCCTCTGGACTCGCTCCAGTAGGTTCATGTCCTTCTTATGTTGGGGGCTCCAGAACTGGATGCAGTACTCCAGGTGGGGCCTTACGAGAGCGGAGTAGAGGGGCAGAATCCCCTCCCTCGACCTGCTGGACACGCTTCTCTTGATGCAGCCCAGGATACGGTTGGCCTTCTGGGCTGCAAGTACACATTGCTGGCTCGTGTTCAGCTTCTTGTTCACCAGTACCCCCAAGTCCTTCTCCTCAGGGTTGGTCTCAATCCATTCTCTGCCCAGCCCTGACCCAGGTGCAGGACCTTGCATTTGGCCTTGTTGAACTTCATGAGGTTAGCACAGGCCCACTTCTCAAGCCTGTCAAGGTCCCTCTGGATGGCAAAAAAACCCCCCAAAACACAACCAAGCAGAGAGTACTTTTCATTTCCTGAGGAAACATTTCATTGTATAATTTGCTATAGAGCACAAAGTTCATTTAATTATATGAACAATCCTTTTGCTTTGTTTGCTTGCTTTCCATGAGCCCAGAAGCACCGCATCAGTTTCCAGCAACGTTGTATCAGTTGTTGCACCCAAGAACCTAGACATGAGTTCAAGATCCAGCAGTCTCAGGTGTACTCAGGTTCCTCTCTGATATTTTTTTCATCTCCTTCTGGTCTTTTGCACACTCAGTAATACTTGCCACCAAAATCTATATGAAGATCATCTTCTACAACATGGAATACCTCTTCCTTCTGTGTTCACTGGTGTAGAAGTCATTGAACTCTCTGAGGGTAAGCAGCTTTGCTCCGATGAGTGCCAGCATAACGCAACGGTTCGTGAGGAGCATGGTAGTGCTCATTTTTAATTCACTGTCATGGATGTATTCATTTTATAACATTTGCATCATAAATAGAGACTTTCCTGCAAAAGGAGTGCTAAGGGGTTTTTTTATTTTTATTCCTCCCCCCACCCTCCCCTCGGCTTCTGCTTTGCTCTTAGTCACCTTTGCTACATGAATCAAGGTTGTTTTTCCCAAAAAACAGGCAGGTGGGATTTATTCAGGAAAAATGCTGATATGAAAATTGGGGCACTTCCCTCTAGCAATAAACAGTGAACAGTAATGCAAAGCATTATGGTGTGACAGCCATCACTTCAGTGAAGAATACACACTTGACTCATCCTTCTTGCTATCTGTCAACGCTAATGGATTTGAATTTGGCAATGCCTCTGCATGCTACACAACAGGTTGTGTCCTCATGTCTTTTGGACTTGTGCACTAAGAACCTGCATTGTCACGCTCCAGAGATGTGCATTAATTTTTGTAACACTTCTGTTCTCTGCTGAAGCGCAAGAAAGATCTTTAACTTCTATTAAATTGGTACTTGTCACTAACAATTTTTAAGCTTATTGTAATTTGTAACTTTAAAGCTCTCTCTGGTTGCTTTAACTTTAGATTTCATATACTATCCTTTTTCCACTCCAGAAAAGAGTTCATCATTTCAGGAGGCAAAGTCATGTATTATTTTAACAAACTCCCAAAGAGATTAAAAAGGTATGTTTGCCTAGGTCTGGGCAAACACCTATTGTGCTGATGTGACTGCATGAAAGAAATCAACACCCAGAATATAAAAAGGCAGGTTCACTTTC
>NW_010300200.1:36629-39230 GCF_000700745.2 Antrostomus carolinensis | reverse complement strand
TTTCCCTGAAGCCTTTCTCGCCCGTGCCTTTCTTTATCTCCATCTCCTGCTTTCTCTTTTTGTCTAACTCCGTCTCATTCAGAGTATCAAAATCACCTTTGCCCTTTGGGCCACACTACTCCTCTCTTCAAATCCCTCTTGCCTGCAGCGTAATTTTTAAGGTCTTATCCTCCCATCTTCATGCATTTATCCATGCTTCCTGCTTCTTTCCAAGCATAAAATATGATCAAGGTAAGAACGATGCCATAGGCCCACAGCTTTTGATACCATTATGTTTAAGTCTGGCAGTGGGTCAAGGCAGAGATGCAGCTGCAAAGCTGCGTTTTCATATATATTTTATGCCTGATCTACAGTAGAGGTGGGCTGTGTAAACTATGTGTTGAAACCCTTTTGTGATGGTAACTCACAGGACCACAAAATATCAAAAAGAGAACAGGGAAGGAGGGGGAAAAGGATAACTGCTACTCAGTGAACTCATTACCTCAGTGTGGGATGAAAAAAGGTGACCGCAAAAACCCAGTCATGGGTGCTTGGCAATGCTCTGGTACCTTACCTCCTCCAGAGCAAGTAACATCCATCTACCGCAGGGACAGCACTCACAGCTCTCCAAATAAAGCTGCATTTCATGGTGGATACAAAATCTCTTCTTTTGTGCCCAAAGTGCCACATTTATGGTGCTTGCCCTTCAAGAATTTTCAAGAATACGTACTGATTAGCTTGATGTGAAATTAGTTAAAGACTAGGAAGTATGGCATAAGTATCCATTCTTGTGTCACACGTGGGATACACTGGAAGAAACTAGGTTACAGTTCTGTTAAATTATTAAATGCTTTTCTGGCTAATCCCTGTGATTATATAGACCATGGGCAGGTTCAGGACAAGAGTGCAGGTAACTCCTCACTGGTCACTATGCAATCAGAGATAAGGAAGCTACTCACTTCCCTACTTCCAAGCTAATTGCCTGCAACAGTGCTGCTTCCTGCGATGGGTTCGGAGTTTCCTTTGGTGACTTACACTTTTTGGGGAACTACTGCTACAACCATGAAGGCTCGGACTTGAGCCCTGCTGCTCTCACTTCATATAATATTGGTCTCACCATAACAGTCCTGCAACCTCAGAGATCAGCTCTAAAGCTAGAAAGCAGATTCACAGGCTGTGTCTCAATTGCTTGGTAACGTTCTTCAGAATATGGGAAAAAAGTCATAGAAAACTACAAGCTGTTGGGCAAAATTTATAGGAAAATATAAGCCGTAAACTCAGCATTACTAGATGGTGTGTTTTATTTTGTATTCTTTGGTATCTTGGTGAGTTTGTGCATAAATGTGTTGCTACTGTATGTTTTATCTAATAAGTTATATTAAATAATAATACGGTTTTTGCTGGGTTTTCTTTGTCTCAATTAGTGTGCATATTTGAAATCTTACATTGTATTAAATGAATAATATTATCCGAGCAAAACTATCAAGTATAAGGTTAAGAATTGAAATCTGTACAGTCAACTCAAGGCTACCACATACTACAGAGCTAAGCCTTTTAAAGAATACTATACAATACATTACAGATCTAAGCTTTTCAAAGCAGGATATGCAGGATTAAGGCTACATTTAAATCCAAACATGATAAAAGGGAAAAAACAAATAGGCAAAACATGACTACTCTATAGTAATGTTATGTAAGTACTTATACAGAGAAATAATTCATCCCCTGGTTGTATCTTGTCATGGTATCAGGCGGGAAAAAGATATTTTAAAACATTAATTTTTTTTTTTTTTTGTCCTTACCTAATCTGATAAAATACTTTAATCCATACTGTATGGCTATTGCCACCACAGTGCAGAGCTCATTTGGTTTGTGAGCCTCGGTCCTATATTTTCTGTTTCCGCATACTTCAATTTCTCTCCAGTACCAGCTCAGCTCTGACATTTCAGGAGTTTCTGACCACTGAAATACTTAGCTTTGTGACACTTCTCAAATAAAGGGAGCATTATCTGTACTGTATTCTGTTTTCAAGTTTGTGAAAGATATTCTCAGTACTGACTCAGTCTTGAAGTTACTTGCATTTTCAGGCAAAAATGCTAAGATTACACTCTCCTTTGGGACTATGTATACTGCCTACATAACCTGTATCTATTTTGTAAGCAGCTTAGGATAGGAACTGTGTATTATATAAAGTGGAGCATACAACTGATGCCCTTATTTAGTAATAACCCATGTTCTCACTTCTTCTCACTGTAGTGCCTGGTGGCAGGCTGGGATTTATCTGGGAGAAGCTGAGGGGTAGCACAATAACATCTACTAAAATACCGTCATTATTCCTGCCTTTCTCTTTTGAAGTTGAAGACAGCAAGCAGCCAGCGCATAACCTCCCTGATAATCAATACATGGAAGAGGCTCCTAGATCCTCTCCATGTCATTCCATCTTTCACCTCCCCAGGAAGAAACGCTGTGACAGAGACAGCTGCATTATCTGCACGAGGGTACTGCTGCTCCCCTCCCTTCCTCCCTCCCCCAGGCTCCCAGAGAAATATGCTGCCTTTGAAACTCACGTGCCAGGATATTATCCAAAGATTTATGGTTCCTGATTCTCGCTACAGTCCGCTC
>NW_010300200.1:33533-36618 GCF_000700745.2 Antrostomus carolinensis | reverse complement strand
CTTTGTTTACTTGGCAGGCTGAGGGAGGGAGGAGGGAACTGGATTTGCCTCCAAACCCTGCAACAAAAGGCAGAAAAGCTCTGCCTTCCGCGTTTAATAATCTGCATTTCTAGAGAATTACTGAATGTGCTGGAATTACCTCCAGAAAATTTGGCACATTTTAAAATAGTTACTCGTAGCACTTCAGAAATGCTTCACATCAAAAGAGATTTGAAACCAACAGTAATTTTGTTCTGATCTGGTAACCACTGTCACATACCACAAGACAGGAGCAAAACAAAACATCAATACCAGGCTACTGGATTAGCAGAATATGGAATTTATTTAAAGTCTCTGGAGTTCTGTTTTTACCTACTTTACCTTTAGAAGCATAAATGTTACTCAGATAAAAATAATCAGAACCACTGGGATGGGAGCACTGGGAAAAAGAAGGGGAAACAATTCAAGTTTTGGTCAAGTGAACAATGATCTTCCCATTTGTAAAGACCTTTACAGCTGAGAGAGGACTACAGTCTTTCTCTGAACATAAGATGGGGAAAGGACTGGGGCATTGGACCTTTACAGCTGAGAGAGGACTACAGTCTTCTGAACATAAGATGAGGAAAGGACTGGGGCATTAGGGTTTTTTTTGGGGGGGGTTGTTTGTTTGTTTGTTTTGTGACAAATAAAGAAAACTACCTAGTCTTTGCTGATGGTATTAGACATATATAATGCAATGGCTCAAAATGCTAATTTGCTTAATTGCATTAGTCCACTCCCATCCTGTTAGGGGAATTCAAGCTTCAATGGCAAATTCAACCTCCTAATGAGATTATGGTGACGTTCCCAGTATGAGGCTGTAGGGTGGCAGTAAGATGGGCACAGGAGCCACGTGTTTCCCTGGTGACTGGCTGAGTGGTTAACCCTGGTAAGAAAAGGTGGAGGGAAGAATCAGTTTGAGGGGTAGAACAATAACACAATAGCACAATAACAAGTACTTCATCCTTTAAACTTCAGTTCATGGCTGAGCAAAGCAGAAATAGTGCCAAGCAATGACCATGGGGAAATTACTCTTGCTTTAATCTCTGTCTCTTCCAGCTGATGTCAGTAGAAGGGACGAGACAAAGGACCTCAAGCTGTGGTAAAGATCATTAAAATAGAAGAACATAAAGGCATGGACATCATTGTGCTATCTATTAAATATTAATTTCAGTTGAATGCAGACATTTTTCTCTGTTATGCTGTTCCATGCTATTATTATTATCATCACACCTTTATTCTATTCTATATAGTTTTATTCCTTTTTTAACCTCCTTTGTAATAAAGGTGCCTTCTAGTCAGCTCCACCAGCTAATCAAATTGCTTTCTCTTTATTACTCACATTGTGCTTTCAAAACCTGAAGCCTAAGCTAACAGGAATATATGGTCACAATATAAGTTCTGTGGAAGAGCTGAAACTATGCCAGAATCATAGCACAGAGCTATGTTATTTTTGTTATCATATTGAGAGCAGGTCAGATGCTTTTGAATTAGGGAGTGTTCAATCACAAACATGTCCAGTTAACTGTACAGTAGTAAAACGTACGTTTGTCATTCACAGCCTCTAGTGGAAACAACTAATTATGTTTTTTGCCATTTATTCAGTAAATTGTGTTAAAATAAATGTAGGACAACATTAAAGAGAAGATGTCTGTGAATGGAGAAAGATAAGAATTTCTTGGAGTGGATATTATTTTTTTTGAAGGCAAAGGTATTTCTGAGTCAGCAGACAACATTGCCCATATACAATTAAGCAGCCTATAACCCACACACAGGGATCCCCTGAGCCTGGTTTAGTTCACAGCAGTGCAAATCTAGAGGATTTCCATTGCAGCCAGTAAAGTTAAGCTGTTGTGAAAAACAGTCGTAAAGGCAGAATTGTTCCCACTTTCACAAGACTGGGCACGTGAAGAAAGACAGGAGGTGCAGGCCTATGGGTAAACCTGAACAAAGGGCTCTGAAGGCTACGTGAATCCAAAAGTGACAGAAAACTTACGCTGACCATGGGCGGGTGATGTGCCTCTCTGGCACGCAGCTGCAGCCCAGGAGGGTGGCGGTGGGGAACAGCGTCTTGGTGCAAGGGCGAGAAGAAAAGGAGAGATCATCACTACATGAAACCAACAGCAGCAGCTTCTAATTCCTGTGTGCTCTAATTTAGTACAACCAAGAGTGTCATCAATTGCTGAAAGCTTTTCACTATTTTTAAACCTTAGGGAGCAAATGGAAAACACACTTTAAAGACAGAAACTTAATTAGGGTTTTTTAGAGATAGTCATTTGCCAAAGGAGAAGCGACAAGGCCAGTTCTACATTCCTTACCTCTTCTCTCCTCTGGGAAGGTTTCTGATGTCTGCTACCGATCTACATGGTGCTTCCTTTATTGTGGATTTGGCTGTGATGGCTCCCAGCAGATCATTTTGACGTAGCTGGTCATCAGGATTAAAATAGAAGAATCAATGGGCTTTTCAGTTTGTATGTGTTTTCGTTTTCCTCAGCGCTTTTAGGAAAGCCTGTAATTCTTATAACCACACCCTGACCTCAGTTCTCAGGATCTTCTGTTTTCCAAGATACCTACACTGTAATCAAAGTTGCCATTACGGCATGGCTAGGTATACCTGCAGCGGCTTTCATCTAGCTGATTCAGATTAAAGGTTTCTGCAACCTTTGGGCTGCTGAAGCCAATGGCAGGGAGGCTGTGACAGCAGTGGGGCCCTTACAGCGCCACAGGGATGCTGGGTATCTGCTTGTGAGGTCCTTGGGCTTGGTGGCCCTTCCCATGACACCTCCCACCTACCTGACTCTGCTGGAGTCACACCTTTGCCTCCCAGAAATACCTCATTACCCCTGTCACGAGTGGACTGTCTCTAGTTAGGTGTTAAAAGCACAACCTTCTTCAGTCCTTCAGCCCAAATATTTATTAAGTGCATGAGCAGTTTTGCTCATTAAGGTCTTGCAGTTCACGTGGGCTGAGAGTTTAGCTCCAAATGCAGCAGCTACAATTGTGGCTGGGACACACATCTGTGGCTCCTCCTCTTCAGCTCTGGATTTTTTTCCAAATTTTTTTCTTT
>NW_010300200.1:32892-33494 GCF_000700745.2 Antrostomus carolinensis | reverse complement strand
TCAGCAGGATCAGTAAGTTAGCAGCTTAAGAAGATGAGAGGCTGGGAAGAAGGCAAGATATTCACAGAACCTTTTAAAGGTATTTGATATATAACAAAATACAATAAAATATTGTAATAAAGAAATTAAGAGTCAAATTTCTCTTGACTTTCCTAACAGTGAAAGAGATGACTCCTCCTGACTCCACTTGGTGGAGGAACCTAATTTAAGCATCCAGATTTAGATAAGTTAAGTATATGATGTGATGACTCCTTCCCACTCCAGTTCATTTTTCCGTTGCTCACATGGGTAGGAAATTCAGATGTATGTTACTATTTTTTTTAGCCACATGATATGGCCCCTTATTGCTAATGAGAAGAGATTAACCTTTTGAAATGTGAGGATGAAATTACACTCTCTTCAGGACTAGAGCCATCAGCTAATATAATCACATAGAGCCTAGGAAAGAGCTATAGAGACACCAGAACCTCAGATCTGAAATTTGTGTCTGTAATGGAAAAAACAGAACCCTATTAAAGGGTTATTTAAACAGGCTCAGGATCACAATCCCAACCTGTTCTGCTTTGGACAGGAACAGAGAATAGTTAGAGAGTAAGGATGCG
>NW_010300200.1:28228-32878 GCF_000700745.2 Antrostomus carolinensis | reverse complement strand
TCAGCAGGAGAAAAAATAACATTCCAGCTGGGTTTTGCCATTGACTAATCCTGCAACATCAAGAATTTAGATTTTCATGGAGAGGTCTAAGAACCAAAATGAGCTCCTAAAATGCAGCCAAAACACTGTTTGGAACTGAATTTTGGGTGTGTAACATACACTCATGACAGTCTTTGGCTGTACTATGTTTTGAACACAGCTGCAAGCACTCATGTACTCACTCCCTTAGAAACATTCATCTTGGTTATGGAAATATTAGAATTATTAGAAAACAACTACTAGTCATTATGAGAGTCCTTACTCATCTGGCCATATGCTAAGAGAACAACTGTGAAATATAGGCAACATTATTTTGAAAAAAAAAAAAAAAAAAAAAAAAAAGAGGTGTGAAGGTAAAGAAAGGCTAAGATAGAACTTTGTTGTGTCGCATTACCATAACATATACATAAATAGAATAATATGTACTCGTGATTCCAATTCAGAATGTGAGGAATTCCTTAATATGGCTCTGCTGCAGGTGAATGATCAGGAACACTGCCCTTAAGATTGCCAGCAACATTTTCAAACTATTTGACATATGCTTAAATGCTTGTGAATCCACAGGGGAAGAATAAGAAGGTACAAAGTAATGGCATTAAATAGATTTATCCAATGCAGAAAATACCTACATTAATCCATCTCCCTTTTTATTCTGCTGTCTTGTGCATGAGGTGGGATGTCAAGTTAAATATTGCAATGCTACAAAAGAGCTTTTGCTGCTGTTACTGGCACAGTTTTAACAAAAGCAAAGGGCTAGTTTCCTGTGCCACCACTGAAGTAGCCCTACCTATATATTTTAGAAACAACTAAAGTACATACAGTTGGATTCTAGTTGAAAGATGCTTCCACTCATATGCTAACAATTTTGTTGGCAAGATCTAGACTGCACTTTTGATATTATCAACATTTGTTCCAGTTTCTCTCTTCCATTTCGGTATGTCTGCTTCTTTCTTCCTTCTTCTCCATCCCTTCTAATTCTTCTGCTCCCACTGCAATAGTGCTCCAGAAGCTCCTGTCAGTCCCATACCTACACCTGTAAGTATGAAATGTGCACAAGGTTTTCATGCTATGGCTCCTTGGACCCTGGCCTAAGGATCTGAGCCCTGCTTGCTTGCCGGGGCTGCCCAGGGAATGCCTGTGTGCAGCCTGTACGATGCTCAGCTACCTCCTTTATGACTGGCAAGAGGTTTCTTCGATGGCTCACCTGGGCACACCAGGAGCTCAGCTCAGCTCAGAGCAGCTCAGCGAGTGCTGACAAGGTAAGCATCATCCCCACTAACTCTGACAGGCTGACAATACAGGTTTAATACTAACAAACACCATTTCTTCTTCCAGTACATCAGTATTTGCTTGATTAGTCTCTCGTCTTCTTCCTTTGCCTCCCCATTTCTACTCCCTCATCTAAATTCAATCTACTTGTGATATACTCCCATCTATTCTACATTTTCTCTTTGTTTCCTCCTCAAACACTCCTCTAATTCGCTTGCCTAGAGTAACAGTGGCCAAGCACATCAAGGAATTAAAGCTCAGGTAAGTGGATACTGAGCTTCCGAGTCCTTGCTATGTCAGCCTTGCACAATTAAATGAGAAAGAAGGGGACATGATGGGTCAGGCGCTCCAGGTGCTAGCCATGCTTGAGACATACATTCTAACAAAGGGCTTTTAAGGGAGATCAAAGATGAGGCTGCCCAGATGTGCTAAGGTTGCAGTGGAGGAAGGAAACAGGTCCAGCTCCCTCCAGTGAGCCGTTGCTGAAGCCCCTCACAGAAGACTGAGGGGATGTAAAGGAAGACGGAGAGGACAAGGCACTGAGTGTTCCAAGTGACACAGGGCAGATCTGACTCTGCTGAATTACTACTTGGCGTGTGACATTTAAGATATGAGGTTTGACTGTCACACAACCCTACTCACATTTGCACTCTCCTTCCTATTCATTTGAGTTACTCTCTATCTTTTGCCTTGAAGGGAAATGGGAACCTCAATGCTTTATTGAAAGGCATGCTGCTTTCAGAAAGCCACTACAGCATCATAACCTCCTCCTCTTTCTCTCCTCATGACGGAACTGGGACAAGTTAGACTTTCTCTGGGACCACTGACTTGCTAAAGTTTTGTGAATAACTGAAACATACAAAAAAGCCCCATATTAATTTGGCAGGAATTCAGTTTCTAGGTGGTGGCAGATTAGAATTGGATGGCTGATTTAATTAATGAACTCTGATGCCTGTTGACCAAGCTGTTAACTGATGTACTCCAGGGACTGCTTTCTGAACTCTTCAGAGACAGGCAGGCACCTGGAACCAAATGACTAACTTTGATTTGGACCCCTACCTTAGTCAAACCTCTCTTTAAAGCCTTTTGTCTCTCAGACATTGCTATTTACTTATGATGCTTACTTAGAGGTGTGCAATGCATACCAAAAGTTGACCTTATTGCAGAAAACCTGAAATTCCCTTTTTCTCACTGACTTAATAGTATGCTGTTGCCATTTACTGGGAAAAGAGAAATTTAACTGGTCAAGATAGTTCTCCCTCCATCCTCCTTTTGGTTCCATTATGGACAACATTTTCAGTTTCAGCAGGCACTTAAGCTTTCTTCATGAGTTGCTAGCAGAGCCTCACACAACTGCCATGATTTAAATCTATCCTACCCAAATGCATTTTACCCATCAGTATCTTATGACCCAGGAAGACATAAAACTCAATTTACTTATTAACCTTAGCTTCCTGAAACTGCAATTACTGCCCTGTGGACAGTCAGTAATTGAATTGAATGAGAATAGCATGCAAATGCCAGCCAGTGCTAGCTACTGCTAAAAAGATAATCCTGCATGCTGACAAAAAATTGCATGTGTCGCACAGACAGCAGGTAGCGTGGCAGAGTACCAGAAAGGAAAATGCATAAAGTAGCATGTGTAGGGATTAAGGAGATGCAAAGGAGCAGAATCATAGGAACCCACTCAGTGAGATTAAACACAATATTATATGAGCTTAGGTTTACAGTTACAGCTAATAGCATGCAGTTATTACTTTTGCATTGAAAAGCATTTCCTGAGTGGATGGTTTCACCGCAAAATCAGATCTTGTTTTATTCCCTGCCTTTTGTAATTCAAGATGTTAGCTGGCATTTTATATAGGCCAGTATCCCTTGCCTTAACTGCAGCAAAAGAGATCAAGACATTACAAACAAGGACCCGAGTTAGCAGTATGGGACTCCGGTTGAAGTGCACTTGTCTTTCAACATTGCTACTTTGCATTTTTTCCCCTCCCACTGAACTGTGAGTGTACACTTTTCCAGGGTTGTGGACAGATTTTTTGCATTTTTCAGCTTGATCTAATTAAAGCGTAGCTCACCTTGGTCTCTTACAGTTACATTTCATATGTCATCATGGCACTTGAAGAAATAACTCATTGGTTGGTTGAGTACATTTATTATGCAACCTTACATTCCTCTCACATTTAACTTGTTCTAGTTAGTTTTCTAGTTCCAGTCTTAATTTCTTACTTTTCTTCTTTACTACTGGATTGCTCCAGTAAATAAAAAATGTCACTCAAGAGCTTTAATCACCATGGTTCTGATCCCATACAAGACACGTCTACATTAGTATTTTAATTCAAATCAGGATCATTCCTTCTTACTGCACTTCAGTTCATATCACAGAATTGTGTTGGAGAAAATGAAGTGGATTTCTCCTACAGGAAACCAAACCAAAAAACGATCTTCAGGAGCACAGGTAACAAATTCCCGCTGGTATTGGCAGAAAGTGCTCAGGGCCAGACCAGAGCAAGCCCAAAGCAGTCCCTTCCCTAGCAATGTCCATGCAGATTCCCAGGATCAATTAAGTTCAGCAGATCTGCTCATTTTGGATCACATTACTTGTTAAAAGATTGACAGAGCACCCACAGCATACATAAGTATACACAGCTTTCTCCTGTTTTAATTTGGTGATATCTCACAAGAACCTACAGAGGATCTACAGCTATCTATAGAAAACAATATTTTTTTTTTCAAATATTTTTGTTGTAAATTATGTCTCTTTAATCTAATGATTGACTTATTAGAGTAGTTGCTTGGTTCTCCTTTTCCTTATTCTTGTCAAGATCAGAGATGGACATAAATACAACTTTCCAGGACCTCTCAAGTCTTCAAGTGTTTTTGAAGAGCAACTGTAAGTACTAAAGAAAGATTTCAGATTCCTTGGAAGATATAATCTCCTTAACACAATTCATGCATACTTTGTTTTTCTGAGCATTCTTATAGTTTGCTTATTAATAAAACTTCACATCCACATTTCACTTTTTGTGCTACAAGACTTTTTCTGTGAGAGAAAAAAAAGGGATGTTGGGCATTTTGGATGTATTTTCTAGACTTCTTTTCTTTTTTAGACCACTTTGTTCACTGCTCACACAGTTTCTGGGTATTTTTTATTTTCTTTTTCCACCTTTCTGGTAAGGATTATTTAACCTTCTTTTGACCACCTTTACAGAAGATTTCATTAACTTAAGCAAATCTTTGATTTCAAATGGCTAAACCAACAACAGCTTGCCAGTTCGCATCTGAGGCTGCAGCGAAGCACAGGGGCTGTAGGCAGGTTCTTAGGCATAGTCCACGGGT
>NW_010300200.1:0-28184 GCF_000700745.2 Antrostomus carolinensis | reverse complement strand
AGGCTTTGGCTGAACTTGTCTTAGCCTGACTGGAAACCTTGGTTTAGCTTCTTCAGCTGTAGCAGAATTTTTTTTCCTAGTGATCAGACAGCTACTATCCAACCTGTCTTTTGCTTATTTTAATCATGGGATGTAACAATTTTTATAGAGATAGTAGTGGCAGTTGGTCGTTCTATGTAGAAAGATGTATTTAGGACTCAAACATAGAGTGACCAGTGTTAATTACATAGGAGTAGAGGCAAGATATGACAGCAAAGGCCTCCAAAGCGTGGACACTGCATGCAATTTAGACAAATACGGGCCTGGGCTGATAAGAGGGGGCTTGGGATAACACTAAGGATGCAAGCACTCACCCATGGTCAGCTAAAGATATGCACAACTTGGAGCTGGGCAAAACCAGCATTAGGGGTAAAAGAGAACAAAAAACTAGTATCCAACAATGTAAAATGCACTGTATATTGTAAATGTGGATGTAATGTGCTTGCAGACCAGTGAAGAAAGAACAAGATGTCAGCAAACATGAAAACAGCCCCAAGTGGAGCCTAGAGTGATGAAGAAGCTGCCAACATCATACTCCTCCTGACAAAGGAGGAAACCCAACCATCAACATTACAGTCTACCCAGTGTGAGTGCACATGCTCGTGTGTGTTTCTCTGCAACAATTTAAACTGATTTCTTTTGAACAATGAAAAGTATTCATTTAATTAGATAATTTGGAATGTGAAATTTAGTAACTAGATTAATCATAGTAACTGTTTATTGCATTTTATTTAATTTTACTCAGATTTCAATTAGACCAACAAAAAATTCTTTGCTTTATATATATAAGGCCATGTCCCCATTTTTGCCCATAACAAGATTTTGAGAATAAAAAACTGATTTCAATTAAGATTTTTTTTTTTTTTTTTTTTTTGTCATTTTGAGTAATGCTTGTCTGGATACACTGAGCTCACAAGAACCTGTGAAGCCAAGTTATTTTTGGACAGATTTGTATCCAGAATAATGCCAGTGGTACAAGTTAAACATAACCAAGTCTAAACTTTTAAATGTGTCAGCATGGAGATTTTAAGTGCTTTTAACCTGGTCTTAAGCTGACAGAAATAGTGCAACCTGCCTGTGCTTTCCTTAGAGTGGTGACTAGACGTGCCTAGTACAAAAACTACCCATCTTGTCTGTCCTCCCATACACATTCCACTGAAGAGAGTTCTCTACAGGACATGAGTGACATCAATACAGAGTACTTGTTAGATACTGTAATCAAAGAAAAGAAGACATGTAGAAAAATAACATATGGGATTTAATATCTGTGACATCCAGCAATTACAGATGACATGAAAAGAGAGATCCACTTGATCTAATTTGCCTGGATTCACAAAAGCCATTCAACCACATCCCTCACTGAAGGCTCTTAGATACTAAGGTGCCATGGGATAAAAGAAAACGTACTCTTCTGGATAAATTACTGATCAAATGATAAAAAGCTATTGTGTAAATCTAAGTTGAAACCACATTTTAGAATGCGTTGCTGGCCTTGTTGAAAAAAGATGGTAATGGAAAAAATGTAAAGAGGAGGGCTGTAAGGATGTTTAAAGATATGAAATGGCTTCGATAACAGGAACAATTGAAGATGCTAGGACTTTTCAAGCCTGCAAAGGATATCACTGATGTAAACATTTGATAAAAGATCTTAAATTTATGGGTGGCACAGAAAAGGTAAAAAGAAAACAACTGTTCCCTGTTTCTTCTGTTAGGGGAATGCTGGGGGACAAAATGAATTAGCAGATGATAGGTTCAAAATACAAGGAAGTACTTTTTTCCACAGCACATACTTATGTTGTAGAACTTACTACAGCAGTACATTGCAGATATCAATAATCCCCATGGGCCTAAAAAACCTGCAAGCAATCAGACCAACTCTTGGAAGAAAAATCCATTGTGCTATTACGATTCATCAACTCGGGGACAGCAGAAGTTTACCATCAAAATTTCCTACCCAGAAGGGAAAAAACTTTATTTTCTTATAATCCTTGTATATTATAGGATGGCAGTGGGGAAAAAAGCCTCTATTTTATGTTTGCCTATAATCATGGGGGATTAAGTTAAAGAGGGCTGAGCAGCCCCTTCCACTTCACTGTTCTTAAAAAAAAACTGCATTGGAGCAAACAAAGCCATGCCCTTATGTGGAGGTCATCACTGGCTGCAGATGGATGTTTTGGCCTTTTTTCTCCCAGTGGTTATCAGAGCTGTTTGGATTTTGTCCCCCTCCTGACACGCGACTAGAAACCCCATTGAGAGCAGCTGCAGTATCCTCCAAGGAGAAGTGACTCCGGTCAGAAACCTGTAGCATAAAGTAATTTCGTAATTTGGCAGGTAACACATTCTGGTTGCCTTACTGCCTTCCCTCCTGCTTTTCATGCAAGCTTGGACAATTCCACAAAGCCCATGTTTACACAGCTACTGTGAATCTGCATCACTGTCCCCAAGAAAGAAAACTGATTGCTTTCTTCAGTACTGGCCAGCTTTTAGGGACCCTTATTTTTATGCCAGCTAGGGAAGGTGTCTGAACAATTGTGTGTACTAACACATTGAGATACACATGATAGATTTTATAACCCTTAAATGCAACACGAGAAGGCTTTAGAGAACATGATAAGGAACTCTGGGTTAGAGAAAACATAACAATTTTAATCTAAAAAAGCATCTTAATTCCCTCATAACAACAAAAATCACAGCCAACACCAAACAGGATTCCTCCTTTCTAAGTGATCAAAATAATCTTCAGGAAATAAAAACTTATCTAAAAAAAAGAAATGTTTGATAATTATCTGTTTGGATCTACAGAAAGCTGGATTCTTTTGCAAGGGCTGGCACTTACCTAGACTGACATAAAATCTTGTTTTCATAGCATTGACCCTATAATCCTCTGTGATAGAAAAGCATCCTTAAAGAATAATTTACAGAGCTGAACCTCTGAAGTACTTAGAAATAAAATGAAAATGTGACCTTTACAACTTCAAGGAAAAGCATCCTTCAACAGAGATAGTTTATGTATATTTTGGCCAGAGTTTGAAAGAAAAATAATGTCATTCAAGACCACCTAAATCAAGTTATCGTACAAAGAACAGGTTTTAGGGGAAACTCTAAGCATAAAAAATGATATTATGAGTCCTGATGGAAACACAAGTAATAAATCACACTGAGGTTTTTTTATGTTTTGATTCATTTATTATGAAATGAAGACGGCCCATCTGGATACTTTATGATTTTTGAGTAAGTCATCAAGGAGGATCCTCAAGAAGAACAACTAAACAAATTGCAACTATCATACAGATGACTGGAAGTTGGCTACAAATACCCTTTCTGTCACAAAAGATACTTAGGCAAACATAACTTTGCATACAGAAAGAGTCTACTTTTAATCCTTCAATACTTCCTTCCTTGTATCAACACAACACACTCGAGCATTTCTTTGGCTATCTTTTCAGTGTCTAGAGTTATTTACCACTATTATACTTTAAGTTGTTGTTTTGGAAAAGTAGCAGGAGTTTTGACAGAAGAGACGTACTCAGGAGGAAGCAGCGAGAAGCAACTGCTAATCCATCAGGACAGGTCGCAGACTCCTCCACTGGTGGAACGTCACTGACCCCTAATGGAGAACTTCCACCAGTGCGCCTGCCCTTGCAGGACACCCAAGCAGCCACGCGTAAAAACTCGCAGTACTCAAAACTCCTCGTTTCAGCCTAATGTGAATTCTTGCACTTTGGCTTTTCCTTATTTACTGTGAACACAGTTATGGCTCACACTCAAGACGACCGTACCTACTAGGATGCCATTTTACATGCTACTCTGTATTTTAACCCTTTGAAATATTCTAAGCCAGAAGGAAGAGAAAGGTGAACAAACCCTACATATAATACAGCCATTCTGACTAGTTCGGTCAAAGCAAACTCGACTTCTTAAAAATCAGAACCAACTGGATTTACATCTTTTGAAAAGAAATAAAAGATGTTAAGGACTGACATCTCAAATTGACCCATTTAAATTATTTTTAAAAAAAAGAAGACTTGCAATCAGCACAAACAAGAGTCTGTATAAATGACACTAGTAATTTGAAATACACAGTCCAAGTATTTCTGCCTTTTCTCCCCACAGTGAGACTATACGTGCCATCAGTATGGCAACAAGCCATTTTCATTACAGGGAAAGGACTCTTTGCTTCAGAAAAACTACCACCATCTCCACTGAATGAAAAACTGCCAACACGAGGAGGGAGAATGAATTCATGTTGGCTGGTGCAGTTTCTTTTTGTCTTTCACAAATTGCAGAGATGAACTTATGTGAATGAACTTCCAGTACAGGAAAATGACCAAGCTGGAAATGGGCTGCATTGCCCATTCCCCTTCTAGGAAAGGTTTTTGTTCACATTCTTTCTTTACCAGCCTCGTTGCACTGTTCCCCTTTTCCTACCTGTCCTCCTTTCCTTCCCAACTCAGAAATGTACCTGCTATAAAGCTTCCTATCTCAGTGAGATTTTGACACACAGAAAGGTAAGGGCACTCAACAAAAGGCACTCAACAAAACAGAGCTGAGGCTACCACTGACAGCTAAACAGAACTGGTCCATTTACACAGCTGATAGCACTAGTCCGTAAAACAACTATTGGCTTCCAAGGCTAACTGGATTAACTAGAGATCCTTCCCTAAGTCAGAAAGACCTACCAAATTCCCAATCCTGCTTAAATCTAGCACTCCGAGTAATGATCAGTTTATGGTGTCACTTTCAGAAATAATAATGATAAAAAGGCAAATCAATTAAGGCAAATCCCTCACTGACACCCCTTCGGTGCAGTGACATTTTAAGTAACAAATTAAATTAAATGAGGGAATGCTGCAATCTCCAGCAAGGGCACAAACACACAGCTCTAAATTTGCTTCAGCAAGTCACCACATCCTGGCTTTTAACTTCTAGTCCTTTTTTCCACCTTCTTTGCATACTCCTTCCTCAGAAGCACCAAATGTTGACATTAGTTGTGTATCTCTGCTTTGCAGGAGCAGAAGATCTGGTGGAAGGCAGATGTGACTGTCACTATTTCCCTAGCACTCACAGCACAAAAGTGTGTAATTCAAGATGTCCTGGTAAACCAGTGGTTTTCAGCTTTTTCTGTACCATGATTATGACTCACTATTGCACTAGAGAAATTTCCAATCTTCCTATTTTCCTTCTGTTCACCTATGAAGAAATGATCTGTTTAACTCAGCCCACTGGCTGAATGCCCACCACAGGCAGATCTAAAACTTTATGGACACAATCAAACATAGTATTGGTGTCTTGATAGAGATTAACTTTGGTTTTGATACAAGATGCAGTGCTAACTGTATATACCACTGAAATTGTGCCATTTCAGGAATTTACTGGATTAAATCCTAACCACACTGAAATTAGTGGCAAACCACCGTTCAATGGCCACAATCTAGCCACCATTATTTCATGGAAGTAAAGAAACCACCACTACTTTAGAGCAGATGTTACCACCCTATTTCTGACACTCCTGTGATTTCTGCTTGCCATGCTTATGAGAAGGTACCCCTGTGTACTTCCTCCAGAATGAAGAAACTGCCAGGGACCAGAGAACCTCACAGCATCTGACGAGTTTAGCGGTAAAGCACATTGGGCCCAGTATTAGAAGGAAACAATCCCCTCACACCCTGAAGGGTGGGAATGGGCTACCCTTAACCAGGGCTCCTAAAGAACAGCGATCTGCTAACAGAAGTTAGAACTGACTTACAGCTCCAGCTAGTGTTGATCTTCCCTTTTTTTCGTCCCGTGATCTCTCAATGGTTGTGGAGACCATTCAAACAATCCATCCTTAGATGTTAACAAGGGTTGGGCCAAGATCTGAACTTCCATATGAGGCACCAGTGCAGCAAGAATACCGTATTCTCCCACCCATCTTTCTGCACCACACTGCAAATGCCTGCTAGGTGGAGCAAAGACATAAATGAACTTTTTTTAACTCATAGAAGTTGCAGAGATAAAGTTAGGAGACAAAACCCTCTTCAGTCTCATACTATAATGGATGCAAAGCAAATGGATTTCTTGAACTTTTTATGATTTCCAATGAATAATCAAATACATTCAATAATTCTTACATAAATATATCTTTCTTAAAGGCAATAATTTTTAATTTTTGGTACAAGAGACTGGGATTCCAATCTACCTATATACAAACAGCACAGAATTACAAGAAAGTGTATCTAAGTCAAATTTCTTAATTTTTATTAAATTCAAAAACTGCAGAAAAAAATCACAAGTTTCTAAGTACAAATAAAAACAAATCAGTTAAAAATAAAATGGTTGTCAAGTTAAAACTCATTTTCCATAATTTTCCCTTCCTTGCTATTGCCCAAAGTACCATCAGAAATCCTACAAGTGCTTTAGAAATTGATTTTATCCTACAAATACAATAGTAAACTGTAAGTTTACTACGTAAAAAAGCAAACCATTTAGGCACAAGGTGGCAGAAGACATAAGCACAAATATCAACCAAGCTTCCTTAATTTGTCAGTTGAAATCCAGGTGTGCTAAAGATCTGCATGGTATTGTATTCAGCATGTCAGAGCTTACTCTGAAATAAGGGCTCAATTTTTTTATTTTTTTTTTAATGTTAACTATTTGTTGTGTCTTTTTTCCTTCCAGAAAACAGAGAGAAGCTGCTTAAGTCAGTGGTATACCTTACTGGTCAGTGCCAGTGTTCTGGCTAGAAGAGTGGCAAAAGTGACAGAATGGGTTCCAGCACCAGCGACTGAGAAGCAGAGAAGCTGTAGTGTGAAAAGGACTGGTTCATACTTGTGTTGCCAGTGTAATTAATAGTTTGGCGACCACCTGCTAAGATAGTATGACAAGCAGTCACATGCTATTTGAAGATATCAGCTGGGCTAGGTCATCAGCTGCCCTCCCAACAGAGCAGCAATCAAGGTGAACAAGTAACATCTCCTGCTCTTCTAACTATACCTAAAGGGACTGTCAAACTGAATCATAACAAAATTAAAACAAGTGTTGTTCCACATTCCAGATTCTACCTTTTACCCATCATTTGATACTTGTCATTCTAATAACAGGTGCAGTTCCACTGTCATTCATAAATACAAAATTTTATTTGCACTTCATTAGTTTAGAAAGACCACAACGTTTTTTCAATACCACAACATTCAGGACACACCGTTATTCAAATATGTAACTACTGATTTACCACAGCTAAACTAAACAGTGCATTTTAATAAAAGATATACCAAAGATATAATTCACAAATTCATTATCAGACAAAAACCTAACACAGTATTTGCTTGATGGGAATAACTTCCATCACTAGGAAAGAAAATAATTTTACCTTAAGTTCCCTTCCCCCCAACCCTACAGATGTCCAGACAAATACATATATATTCCTTAACACAGGAAATTGTATCTCTCTTTTTTTTTTTAAGAATTTGTCTAGGACAGCAGCATTGCTTTTTATACCTTCTTTTAGAGCTTGAATATATCTCCATTCTTTTACCAAAACTCAAAGATTCTTGCAACCAAGTTTATGCTTACGCAGAAAATTATATATGCTATTTCAGAGTGCAATCTCAGATCTGCACCAGATGTCATGTCTTGGTACACAAAGAAAGGGTGCAGCATTAAACAAAATAAATAAAAGACTGCCAAAAAATTAACTTAGCTTTTCAATAAATCCAGTCAGCAGAGGATGCTACAGCCAAAAATGTTTTCACTACATTAAAAGGAAACATAATGCAGATTATGGAAGCTTTATACATAAAGTCCTCTTTTTAAAAAATTTGTCTTTAAAATAGATAGCAAAGCACCATATACTTATCTTCATACCAGAAGAGCTTCTGCCTGCCTGTTTATAATAACAAGAACTACTACAACATTTATTTCAAGAATAGGTATAGATTTAATTTCTCCTTCTCCTCAACTGGAAGTGTGGCAAATCCCCACTGACTGTACAGTATTTATAACACTGGGGCAATGAATGAAACACCATTGTGAGGGAGAGGGGTAATAATTAAATGTCATAGCTGAATCCTACACAGGATTGCATATTTGCATATTTACAAGTTAGTGTGTAGCTCTGACTCGGATAACAAAGTGCAACAAGAAACTGCCAAATGATTGTAGTGCAGAGTAGTACAGATATTTTCTTTACCCTCCCACTCCTATTTTTCACTCTGTATGGAATAACAAGTCAACAGCAACGGACATGTGGCCTTGGAGGAGGCAATTCTGGTGGGATTTCTGGCTCTGGTTGCAGGGACAGGATACTGTTGGACAATTCATTTCTTATAACATCCAGTGGCATCTTAAAGAAAAGAAAAATCACCTGTAAACAGTCATCTACATAGAACTCAGCACAAATTGCTCGTTTCAAGAGTTCACTCTCGGCCAAAGCCTCAATTTAAGGATCTTTTGGTTCTTATTGGTGAACTACATTCAAGTAAGTTGTGTTAAGAATTTCTTTCAGAAAAAAGTTACAAGGCATTGACAAAATAAAGCCACTTCCTAAACCAATTACAACAAATTACAACAGAACTGCCCGCAAATGAAAGCGGGAAAATGTACAGTCAGCTGCTATGATATATAGTGAAGTTCTAGGAAAGAGGGAGTATATAGCAAATAGGAGCACATTTTTACCAAATGCAACAGAAGTATTTATTAACTGAAGTGTTCAGAGTCTGTGAACAACATGTCCACTACATATTAACCAAAAATTTCACCTGATTATGCCCACTCGCCCTCTATGTCCTCCAAACAAGCACCTCAAGTCATTATTTAAGCGTTGACCACTTAAGTGTTCAGAGAGCTACCACCTGAATATTTTACCTTTTTCAGAATGTCATCAACAAGTTTTAGAAATATTTCATCCACATTAAAGTTATCCTTGGCACTTGCTTCACAGAACCGCATCCCAGTTATTTGCTGTGCAAACTGATGGAAGAGAAAATAACTACATGAAGATAGGCACAAACAGCTATAAACAACAAACATACACTCCTTATAAAACCTTAAAAAAACCCCTCCAAAACCTTCCACAAATGTGTGACTGAAGTCTAATTCAATTAATAATCCTGAATCTCCAAGGTAAAGCAAATATTGTCACATATACCTAATTTCGACTTAAAATTAGTTTACTGGAAAGGTGTGCTGCACTTCTCCAGACTTAAAACTGAGAAATTCATGTCTTCATTTGATGTGGATTTCTGCAGATTACCAAAAATTAAGAACTTTTCAGATGAGTTAATCTCAATCTTATTATTAAAACACAGAAAAGGGAAACACAAATATAAGAATTAACCTTGACTCTAACAGAAAATGCTTCACTGCCAAATGCATGATGGATAGCTGAAGGAAAACGTTTACGTATGTCCATACTGACAGTGTCCTGACCAAGGTGGTGCTATGAGTGTCATGCTAGAACATGTTCTTCTGTCAGATTCCTTACCACTTTTGGAATTGGAAGAGAACAAAAGAAACACGAAAACAAAGGTGAGCCAAGTAATCAAGCAGGGTTGTTGCCTGTCCTAAAATACTACTGAAAAGCAAACGTCTGGAAGAAGGCTCACAAAGATGTCCCGAGTAGAGATATCTCCACTTGTGATTCAAGACTTCACTGTATCCTCTTTCAGACCCAAGAAAGCCAACTAACATGTAGTGTAAGCCAACCTGTAGTTTACTCTTTATTCAGACCAAAGACACACTGCTGCATCAAGAACACATATAACTGCACATTCTATAAAAGTAAATACCACACAGATTTTGACAGAACACCACCACTCTCAATGTGCTCCTTAGGTCTAACACCCTGAAGAAGAGTAGCCATGGACTGTCAGCAGCAACGCCACAGCAGTTTTGCTTCTAACAGTAACTAGGAATCTGGTTAGACCTGTTCTTACCTTTTCTCCCTGCTGTCGAGTAATCTCTCGATCAACTTCACAGTCCAGTTTATTTCCAACTAATAGAAGCTCTGCATCTTCTGAAGCATACTGCAATTAAAACATTTTTAATTAATTAAATCTAGAATCATAAGATTTTGTAATGCAAATACAATATTAAAAAGGGCAATTCCTCTACTAAATAAGGAGTAATACCTACATAGTTTATATAAAAAGGTTCTTCCCAAACATTATTTCAAAAATTTTCCATTTCAATTTTTAAATTCCATTTTTAAAACATGACTTGATAACTAGCTGTTCTAGTTTATCTAAGGATTAACATAATGACCTTAATTCACTCACAGGAAATAAAACCTCCCCCTCCACCCCCCAGCACACAGGTAAATCAGTAAAGTTACAGATTTCCGCTGACACTTCTAACTGGGACAACTCTAGTTCAAGGAAGCAGGAATGGACACCATTTTGCAGCAAAAATGCATTGATGTTACATCCTGGCTAAAAGAATTCAGTGAAAATTAGTTGGCATTAGTTTAATAATCCCACATCGTTGCTGTAAAAAGTCTTACAGAGTATGTCTGAGGGAAGAAAAAAAAATCTTAAAAAAAAAGTAAAAAGAAAATACTTAAGGCCTACCTTATCAATCATTTTCATCCATTTTGGTAAATCGTCAAATGTTTCCTTCTTGGTGATATCATATACCAAAATAATTCCCTTGGCACTTCTGTAATAAGCTGAGGTAATGCTGTTGAATCTCTCCTGACCTGCTGTGTCCCTAAGAAGCAGCAGCAAACATTGGCACAAATATTTCACCAATTTGCAAAGCACAGAATAACTTTGTTTACATTTTAATAAAAACACTCCCACACTCATTAGACACTCTATATTGAACATTTACCTTTTATATGTGTGAATTTCAGGCAAAAGAAATGTAGCAGTACTTTCAATTATAAAACGTTTTCACATCAGGACTACTTATCCCATACTAACTTCACCAAGAAAGGCCACCAAAGAGTTCTGCACGTGTCTGAGAATGAAGCTGTCCAATGAAAATGTACCAGCAGATAAAGCTGGTTTGTGTTGTTGGGGTTTGTTGTTTTGTTTTTTTTAACAGCCTTGAAAAAATAAAAAAAAATAAATGGACACATGCTTATCAAGCACAGTCAGACACCTAACTATAAAATGAGCAATGCACTGATCATTATAATTTGAGCTTTCAGAGCCTTTTTGAGTCAACCACAGCAATTCAGCCATGGTTTGAAAACTAATGCCGAAGCTACTGGCAAAAGTGATTGAAAAGAGTGAGCAACCACTATGTGGTACGGCTTTTGAAAGTAGACACCTAGCTTTCACGCTTACATCTACTAATCTGAGGTGTTCAAATAACATTTCCATGGTCACTTTCAGCATTGTAAGTATTTCAGACAGGGTGCATTTACACTGGAGACTATTTTCCAGCAATGACACCATGTCGCCCGTACTAGCTACAGTCCATATTCCAAAGCAGATGAGACAGAAGGGTTATTTTTTACGGAACCAGGAAAACCTGTGAATTGCTTTTAATCATATCATCAAGCCTGCTTATGGAAGATTTTTGGCAGTTATACTGAAAAATAGCTGGTGCACACCCCAAGTCTTAAAATGTGACTGGTATCACAACTGGAAAGTAAGTTATACTGTGCTCCAAAGCCATCAAGCATTTGCTGCTTGAGTTCAGCCCCCAGAGTCAATGGATAATTTTGAAATTTCACTGTTACAGCAAGTCAAAAGATGGATCAAAATTAAGAGTGGATGGGGTAAAATGTGTGCATGTGTGTTGGGACTCAAAGGTTCAAAAGGAACTCTCTTCAACAGTCACATTTTAGACAAAAGGAGGAGGAGGATGAGTTTGGGAATGGGACTAACAATGGAGACCCAAAACACTTGTTACCAAAAAAAAGTCACATTCACAAAATGCCACATCAAATTTCCTGAAGAATTAATTATATTAAAGTCTATGCACAACAAGCAGTAGAATAAACTAAGACAAACTTATCTTGCTTTTCACAAAATCTTTAAGTACTTTAACTAAGCAGGTTTGAAAGTGAAGTAGTAAACTTTCTCCTGAAACTGTAATAAGTGTACTTGAAAGCAACAAATCTTTGATAGTGATTTCACAAAGTAAAGAGGTGTCCTAGAAAAAGATTTGAAACCTCTGCTTCATAACCTGTAGAAAAATGACTACTACTTCACTGCAAGCCAATGGCATTGCCATATGGGGCAGAAAAGAACAAATTCTCATCACATCGATTTTTATTCAAATCTCATTCTCTGCTCAAAACTTCAGAATTACATTCATACAAACCTTTGGGACCCTACAGAAGGTGAAAACAGGTAGCCTGTTTCAATAAGGTCAAGCTCTAGTGGTATTTCAGACCAGTTTTAGATGATTAATTGGTTGCTTTCTTGTCACTAATGAGGCATTTTTATTACAGCAATACAAGTTCTGGCAGCTGAAATTACATATATAAGTATTTCTTGGAGCAAGAAACTCTCTCTTCCATTACTTCTTTGCTATGGTCAGATTTACTTTTTGAAAAGTCCTTTAGACATTCAGTCCATGAAAAATTCTAGTATGAACCGTTGATTTTCCACATATGGATAACATTGCTTTAGTGTTTATGAACAGACTTCTCAGAATTACGACCTTGTAGAGCAGCACCTGCTGTCTGTTGCTAATCCAGCCTACTGATCAAGAGTATTAAGGATGGGATCCCTCTAGTCCCATCATTCTGAGCAGCCATAACTAGACAGCACGTGGAAGGGTATACCTGATGTGGAAGAACGCATCAATTTTAGCTTTGCCTAGAATAATGGAAAAAGATGCTTTTTTTGATGGCTGGTCTTCCCCCTCTTCTCTGTGCTCCTACTAGAAAACAGAAATAAAGGGGCTATTTCAGAGTCACCTGTCTCTGCCTTCAGGTCGGGCCTAAGGATCTTCAGCAACTCCATCATAGAGGGGCTACCAGGGTACCAGATCACTCAGTTCATACCTTAGAAAAACAGATGGGAAATAAACGCACTAATGTCCAACTGCCCTCTCTGAAGACAGTCATCAACACACTGGATAAACCTCAGGGTAGGCAAAGGAGCCAACTACGCAACTTTATACTCTGCCACTCCAGCTATCTCCAACTCCATGTTTCCCCTAGCCTGCTGAGTGCTCTGTCTCCAAGTCTACCTGGTACTATCAGCCTCTCCTCACCCCACAACACCCTCAGACTTTTTAGAAGTATATAGTATTCCCAGGCTGCTGCTCCCCTCTGTACCCCTGCTGCTCCCCTCTGTACCCCTTTGTGGAGGCTGCTCACCCAAATATCACACAACCGGTAGTCTGGTTTGCTGGCTAATTGAGACACATCACATGCTGTGGCCAGTTTAAAACACCCATGGACAGCCCAGCTGCCCACTACATATGTTAAATGGCCAGATGGCCACTGACTGTCACCTGCCAGTCACACTAATTACAGTGGATTATGGCTGACTTTCTTTGCCTTGCTCTCAGTCATTGACTTCCCCACACTTCACACAACCAATGCCTCTACTGCCGCCCAAGTTTAAATGAAACCAGTCAAGAGGTTTCTGATCGTAAGCATGATATTCTAACCCTTGTTTCCTTTGAAAACTGGAAAAAATAAGTTGAATTTGCAGTCCCTAACATTACATTAACATTTTACTAGCCTTGAATTAGGGAGGTGAAAATTGGAAAACTATTTCTGCAATAAGTAAGTTTAGAATGCAACCTCAAGCTACCTAAATAAGCTTCAGTTTGCAAAAAGTATCAAGCTGATCTTTCACATGGAAAACCTGATCTTCTACCAGGTGCTATCTTCTTTTTCATGGAAACGTGGAGTATATTCTGCCAATATTGAGGAAAAGATGACAACCCCTAATGCAGAGCTAATATTAAAAGCATAACCAACTTAAAAGCCTTCCTTTCATGTGCAGTGCTGAAGTAATTAAGTTTGTTATACTGTTTTCATTGATGTATTACACTCCTGCAGCTGGAGTAGTTTAGTAAGGATAGCTATTGAAGTACTAGTTGAAAGCTGGAAGAAATGAGCATTATTTAACTGGGCTAATAGTACACAACTTCATCAGTTTCCTAAGCAATTCTAAGTGCTGCTAGTTCTTCGTTTGCTCTGGTCAGAATTGAAAGAATAAGTCGGTTCAACTTAATTCAAATGCCAGAAGTCCAAGTAATAAATTACTACAACTTGATCAATGATTTGGCAACACTCAAAAAATTGCAATGGATTACTCCTTTTTTAATGCTAGAAGTAGCTTTCTTTTACTGATTTTTTTTTTTCCAAGAAATTGTTCTAATGGAAAAACACTGGTATTTCTAAATTGTAATTGGAAACATACAGGGTATGACTCCTTGACCATCTATAATCTGCAATAACAAAACCTCACTGCTTGACTCCCTTTTTCTGCTTCCAAAACAGAAACTAGACATCGCTCCAAAAATACAAACAAACATGACACCAAACAAAAGCCAATAGAAAGACACACAAAGCCCATTTTCAGGTGTTGACTTGTCATATTCTCACTATTTCAAACTGCATAAAATACAATACAAATATAGTTATCTTAAATAAAATAGGTTTGGATAATTTTTCTTTTACATATATGTTCTCTGTGTCTATCTGAAACAGCTGCTTGAAACAAACACATAGACAGACTCAAAACTGCCCTTGGCTCTGAGGTTAAATTAATTTTTTGGGTGGTGGTGTGAAGTGGCAATAGAAAGGAAAATATTTTTAAACATAAATAAAATTTTAACACTAATTTAACACCTTCATATGCTCTGTGCCTTTATGGAAACTACAGGTAATATTTTTTAAAAATATTTTAAAGTAATTTTAGAGGTTAATTCCACTTGTCAAGCTGAGCTTTTTCCCCCCATAATAAACACAAATATATTTAAAATACTTTATTACATGAAATAATTTATTTCAGAGGTACTGAACAGAAGGAACTACACTGTTATATTCCAGGATAGGTGATCTTTTCCTCAGACAACAGCCCCAGAGATTTTCCAAGACAACAACTGTCCATTAGAAAATGCTGAGCTATCAAAATGTGAAGTTTTTGTGAAAGCACAACCTTCAGAAGCAAATCAGACTGTTTTCTTGCCAGGTCACTGACTTTCTTGGGCATTAAACCTGTAGAGATACCAGAGAGCCCCTCTGGCTCCCCAGCAGGGAACTGGCTGCAATGGCAGGGCACTCACTACAGCTTCCACTAACCAGGTCCTTTCGGAGGGGAAGCCAGAAGTGACTGCTGCTTGTGTCAGCCCAGATTACCCAGGTAAGAGGGCACAGTCAGACACTCTACTGTCCCGCTGAGCAACTCCCGGCACACCTATGCTTCAAAGCCTGAGTGGGTTTCCTGTTATTTGGTCTAGCTTTCAACCTTTGAAAAAACACTGGTTCACAGATGCTCAGATTCACTGGGACACTTGGGCTATCCAGTCATTCTGGTTACTCTACCCCACGGCCTGAGCTGCACGCACACGCTACTTCTCACAGAACGTATGAGTTTGTTTCAGCCAAGAACTGCAGTGCAGCAGCAGATTCACTGTGCCTACTACTTCCGGCAGCCCAAGTGGGGCTACTAGTGTTCCAGATGGCACAGAGAAGATGGACACTACTCTGCATCCTCAGTGCCACTCTACCAATTCATAATGTAAGGAGGAGGTGATTGTTTTCTGGCCGAAAGTCACAAAAATAGGGGAAGAGTTATTGTGGGGCAGCAGGGACCAGGTAGGAACAGGTAAGCTGGAGGCAGACGCAATCCTTAGCGCACAGTATCGCACTGCAAAAGGAATACGGATTAGTCCAATTTGTATGCTACTTTATTAACAGTAGCAGGTGTGAAATCTCCTTTCAAAAGGATGTCCTGCACACCTAACTGGTCAATATATTAAACATAAAACTGCTGGTTTTTTTCAAAAATTGAAGTGGTAGAGGTCTCTGGAGAACATTCATGCTGCTAAAGTGGTCAGTGGAGAGACAGGTCAAGTGACCATAAAAACACCAAAGGTAAACTTTCTTTCTAAACTGTTCTTGTTTGATTTTTGAAGTAGAGTCATCAAATCACTAAAAAAATAATCACACTTTGATGCTTTGAGATGTAACCTTAGTCATTTTAACAAAACAGAAAAGCATAAACTTTAGAAATTATCTGTTCACCAAATAAAACACTTTTTTGTAGTAAAGTTACTGTAATTATTGTATATAAGGCTACCAGGAAGTATGAGGCAACCTTAATTCTGTGCAGGTATGAAAGGACACTCACTTAGGATCAGTCATGCAGCTTAAGTCTCTATTTCTAAACTTCCAAGTGTCTGACTTGGTAAAGTGCTTTCCTCTTTTAATCTAACAATTGAGGGTACTTTAAATAAAGAGCAGCTGAGGAAACTGGGAGTGTTTAGTCTGGAGAAAAGGATGCTGAGGGGAGACCTTATCGCTCTCTACAACTACCTGAAAGGAGGTTGTGGTGAGGTGGGTGTCAGTCTCTTCTCCCAAACAGCAAGCAATAGGACAAGAGGAAATGGCCTCAAATTGTGCCACTGGAGGTTTAGACTGGATATTAGGAAAAATTTATCCACTGAAAAGATTATCAAGCACTAGAACAGGCTACCCAGGGAAGTGTTTGAGCCACCATCCCTGAAGGTATTTAGAAGACATGTAGATGTGGTGCTTAGGGACATGGTTTAGTGTTGGACTTGGCAGCATTAGGTTTACAGTTGGATGCTATGATCTTAAGGGTCTTTTCCAACCAAAATGATTCTATGATTCAGTGAGTCTATGACAGTAAGAGTTTATAAATAGGCCCAACAACATTCACAACATTGTTCAGGACAAATTAGCAAAAGCAGTGGTTATCCAATTGCTTTTCCAAAAAATCAGAAGTATGCCAAGACAGTTTTAAGGGTTAAGAACAGCATTTTAACAGCCACTGTTGGAGAGAAAGTGACACTTAAGAGCAGCACGTTGTGTTCATGGATTTTATCATATTTTAAAATATTATCTCTTTACATTGTGTTTTCTCCACCATTTTAACAGGGCTTCGCATAGAAGCAGTGGTCGCCTTTTAGCAACCTATCAATTTTTAGTCGTAAAAGTTTCTTATATCCTACTAGCATATTCTCAATATGTGGAAAATAATGGTTTAAACATCTCTTTTCCAACAAAACATCTCTCCTATAATGTATTTATTCAACATGAAGAAATTGTTTTATAAGCTTAGCACATTTCATAGCAAGAATTCTTATCAGGTATACAGCAGCATCTCCATATCAGAATTTTTTGTTACCTCTGTGAGCTCCAGCAGACCCTGGCTAACAATGACTGGCTCAACTGCCAGCCTTGTGGTCACAGGTTTCCAAACAGGGACAGATGATGGATGAAGACATGCCACTAACATTCAAGTGTTAGGTGACTGATGATACCAAAGATGAAGCAGCAGTTAACTCAGAAGGAAGCAAGACAGACACATGGTGTGACAAACAGAGTTGATGGTGACCTGCCAAGAGGAGTTAGTAAGCTGAATTCACTGCATCCATGTAGTTAAGAATGAGAAACCACCAGAATATCCCAAAAGTGTAACAATGAATATATTTAGAGCTTTTTTCCCCCCCTCTATGGATTGTTAGCAGCTTTAACAGTTTAACTACAATGCCAATTACGCATCACACACTGTTAATAAACCAAAGCTAAGCTTCTACATAGTAGTATATAAGATTAATGTACAGAACACAGCTGGTTTATTCTCTCATAACAATGTGTATGTATTTTACTACTCCGCAAAAAAAAAAGGAGCTCTTAAGCTAAATAATTTCTAAACAATAAAAATAGTATTAATCATTGACATGGACAATCATTATCAGGAAACATGAAATCTACTCCAGAAAGAAAAAGCTTAGCTCAGTCTTTGATCTTTCTATAGCAGGACATCGGTACCAGTTAAGGTATTGAGTCTTATTTGCATGGATTCATTTTACTTCTCAGTGCTGTTTAGAGTGAATATAATTTAATTAGTCTTGAATGGCCTTCATGTTAATGTTATTTAATATAGTACCAAAGAAACAGCACTGCCTATACCAAATTTTAGAAAAACTGTTTAGAAAATATTTCACAGTTGTTTTATAATTGCTGTTACAATTAAGTTTTAAACAGTCCAGAAATTAAAACAACCAACAACTGTACTTTCTCTAGTGTCTATTTCACACAGTCACCTTTTGTTGTTTGTAAAACTCCTATTCCTTGTGTAGGTGAAATCATTCTAGGAAAAGGGGCTTGAGACCTCTGTAATGCATTAACACTTCAGTAATTACATTAATGTCCTATTCCTGACTTTATCTCTCCTTCTCCTCCTTTACCCTCACAAAAATCTAAGAACTAGCTGGTTTTCCTTAAAGTCTTGTGGGATTGGAGGAGAGGAGGAATAGGGTAAGAGCTAAACCAGCTTATAACAGTTAATAGTATTAGATAAGCATATTAATTCATGCTAGAACATAAAAATTAAAACATACTGCTGGTTGCATGTTTGTTTTACTTACCAGATTTGTAATCTAATTTTCTTTCCTCTTAGCTCTACTGTTTTGATTTTAAAATCAACACCTATAAATAAAATACAGTAAACAGAAAAGGAGGAATAAGAAGCAAAAGTAATGAGGGTGTAATTATTATTTTTTCTGATAGCTTTTTTTTTTTTTTTTTAGTATCAACTTGTAACAGTCTGAACAAGCAGAAGGGTTTGCACCACGATGGGTCACCTCAGGAACATCATGGGGATTTGGAAAATGCTATATAGCCTGTGAGCCATCCAATTTATCAGCATCACAACATAAGCCTTCCACTTAGTGCAGGTAAACCCAATGCAACAGTAAAACAGGCACGGTTTGTTTCTCCCTTCTTCACACTGACTGTCAAGGACAAGTCTGCTCTACTTCCAACTGGCGCAGATGCCCTGGAGGCATGGAGCGAACCAATCCCTTCTCATCAGTTTTGCCTCCTGTGAAGTGGGAACAATACACATCTGATTTCCAGGCTGAATGCCTAGCATATGTAAAGCACTTTAGTAGAAGTGATAAAACTGTGGTTGGTTTATTAATAAGTTTGTCAGCACTGTCATTTTTAATTTCTGCAAATATTTATTAGTAAACTGCTTAGATTTACAGAGGGTATCTGACTTTTAAAATTTATTTTATACCTGTATGGTACTTTTATCCATCATCTCAAAACTCCAGCCACATTCTGAATGCATGCTAAATATCAAAGATAGAACCATGAAGACTTTGTTATACAGAAAGATTTTACTTCTATTTAAAAAAAAAAAACAAACCAACAACCAAAACAAATGCTGGCAATCAACACAGAAGACACGCTACTGTCAAACAATACCCAGACACAAAAGATTACCAGCTCAACTACAAGAATATTTCAAGGTATAAATGTCCTAGAATATTTGTAGACTGTGAACCTGTTCATTTTAGTACACATTTGTATGAAGATTTTTGCCTCAGTTCTTCCCTCAGAACACCACCCTTCCTAACAGCACTAAATCAAAAAGGGAGAAATAAAAAGACAAGAGAACATGGTTCAGACTGGTACACAAACTCACACAGAAGTGTAGAAGCATAGTGTGTTGGAAACACTTTTGCTATTTCTCACACAGTTGTATACCAAGGATAGGGAAGAAAGTGAAGAGTAAAAAAAGATTTTTATTTTCTTTAACAAAAACTACACATTTTCCTAACATCTACCCCTGTTAAAAGCCAAGTGTCCCTGCTGATATTGTTGAATCAAGACTGGATTGTAACTTTGACCAAAAGGACTGAACTTGGCTCTGATGCAAAGCTTTTCAAAACTTCTGAAAATTTAGGTAGGGGAAAAAAAAAAAGTGCATTTTACAACCTGAAAAACAGTTACGTATCGTTGACTTGATATTTATTTCAAAGTGCTTTCAGAGATAGTGATGTCTGTGAAGTTGCTGGTATGGACAGACATCAAAAGTCTGTAAGGTTGATATGCAACAATAAAATGGACTAAGTTTTAAAAAACCAGATATATTTTACTAATTGAAATGTAAAGGATACATTCAATTCTATTTTTAGTTTTCAAAGCACGTTGCCACTCTTCAGCCAAATAAATGGAAGGATCACTGATCTTCATTCTCCTAAACAAAAATCCCTCCAAACAGCTTGCAGCTGCACAATACATAGCGATAAAAGTATTGGTTATCACCACAACATTTGTCCTCCTTCTCCATGTCCTTAAAAGTGTCTAGCATACTTAATCACCAGTTCTTGGAGAACTGGTCTGGACATTTGGTGTTTATATTTCACTTACCACAATGTGTCGCATTCAAACCCCAGTAGGGTTCTTAGGCAATACAGGATCTAAAGCTTTAAGCTGATGTGTACTATACACTCTACAATTTTAATGGTAATTTTCAAGTACTCATATGCAAATTGAGAAAAAATACTACTATGATTAAAATTTCAGAGCATTTATTAATGCTCACTTTAAGAAATATTTTTCTACACTTTTGAAAAACCACCATATATGTTAGTATAAAAGCAGAATTGAAATGATTCAGCTATGCTCTACTATCCAAAATGTGGGAAATAAGAATTCTTGTAATTACTGCTTTTCTATTAATGAGACTTTTTTTTTTTTAAGAGAAACACACATTCATTTCTACTGTTAAAAGTCTTTTCTTTATATAAATGCAATTAAACTATAAAATGCAATTGTCTTGACAGTCACAGCTTTGTTTACAAGACAGCTTTATGTGCTAAGGAGATAATCAATATTAAGTGAAATTGCTTCAAACCTCCCCCTTCCTCAAGGGGGTTCGAATATAATTGCCCACAGGTTTCAACCCCAATACCCAATCCTGCCATTATCACATACACAACAAGCTATACAATTTGCCATTTTTCTGAGAACTCATGTTAAAAGGAAAAAAATAAATCACACTTTTCTCTCCCAAAGAAACATAAATAGAAAAAAGAATCTATGATGCTCATACAGGTGAGTATACTTGTCTAGGGCTAACAATTATACTTGTAGAGGAGCTTGATCTGAGCAGAGAGAGAATACAGCTCTGCTGTGTGAAGAAAAAGTCCTGTTGTCACACAAAAAAGAAGTCTAAACTGTCTTTGATCCAAAATTGTGTATTAAAAGCCATCACAGGAATTTCATGTAAGTTTCACCAATTCCATCAACAAAATATTTTTATTTTTAGACAAGTGGTTTATACACCGCTGCCCTACACAAATAGGCTTTGTTGTATTTTTTAAAAGGAAAAATAAACAATGAACTATGGAGAGAAAAATCCAACTGTTCTAGTAAACTAAATTTTCAACTAGGGACTTTGCTGTGACTAGTAGGCATAACATATGAATGAAGTAGAAAAAAGCATACCTATTAAAGAGATGGTTCCCAAACAAATAATATGTCAACAGAATTGTTATTTCAAAGGCAGATCTTTCTATTAATCATCTTGAAGTCACACCACGAAACATTTCCCTACTGTTCAATTTTGCAATGAACAATGCAAACTGGTAACAGTTTTGGAAAAGCACGTTCTTCTACAGAACTGTTTGAATCATTTGACACTTACGTCAGATAGCTTGCCAGAACTAAGCAGAGGTTGTTCAACTGCTCTTTATAATTAGTAATGCTCTGCAAGCATCACCACATCACCAAAAGCTTAATGTCTACCCATACTGAAGGTAAAAAATCTGGCAACTTACTTTTTGCACACAAAGAAACAAATTCCTAAGCCTGTCAGCTTTCATTACCATGTTTCACCATAGACCTGCCAAAGGTAGTGCTTTGAGTTTACATACAAATTAGTAATTTAATTAAAACAATAACACAATAATTTATTTTCCACTTCAATTTCAAATATCGTCTTGAGTTAAGAAAGAAGTTCAATGAAACAAATTATTTAGCTTGATTAATATCAATGAAAATAACTAAATGAAAAGTTTTGCTATCCACACAATTACTACAGAGGAGAAACTTAATATTCTTTGAAAGTCAATTGGAAAACTAACACTTTCTACTATTACAGAGATCAAATACTAAGAATTAGACAATTGCACCTTTCCATTCATGTCTGCTAAGCTAGTCTTACTTGTTCTTTATATTTGCAGTTGTAGAACAGAAGATTTGGACCAACTGCTGCCAACTCCCATTCTTCAGCAAAATAACTACAAACAGTTCTTTTAAGCATCTCTATTCAACACAAGATAGAGAAGGGATTAAGTCTGCTCTTGGAAAACAGTATGGTTTTATAAAGTGCTCTGTAATACTACAGTGTTGATGCCAGCAATATTTGATAAATTCTTTAAAATCTTTGCTTCAACAAACTCTTAATTTACAGTTGCTCTAAGCAGGATGTGTCTTTCTCAGTCTTGTTAAACTGACTTCTAAGACCTGTTAAGCACAGGCACACCGACAGAATCTTTTCAAGTTTCCCGCTGTCTGTAATGATATTGGTTGTCCCTGCAGTTACTACTCTCTCAAGGCAGATCCCAAACTACAACTGACACTCAAGTTTATTAAACTTGTGCATTTGTTCTGCGTTCAAACCCGCCAGAGGCTGCTCCCGTCTTGAAGCTCTACAGCTGCCCAGAGTGGGGTGCTAGAACGCAGGCACCGACAGACAGCACTTACTAGCCCTGGAGTCACCCACACCTTCCCCACCATTGGCCTCTAGTTATGGAGGGTATCCCCTAAAAGGGTGTCAACAACAGCTAACATAAACAAGCCACTTAAGCACCTTGTGTCCTTAATCATGCAAATAGAACCGAGGTCATGGTTTTATATATAGTTCAATAAAATAGAGGGATAAATAATTACTATTGACAACTGCATTAAATCTGAACAACAAATCTTATAAAAAGAAAGAATTTTAAAAGGTTCTCTTTAGCTGCTACAACACCAGCAAACTATTGCTGGTTTGCATGCTACCTACCTATTTTGCATTTTAAATGCCTGCTGGCTAATTTATTGTCAATGAATAACCAAATACACATACACCAGTGGAGCCAACAAGCATGTACTCATTATCATACTGAAGCATGCCCTTTGCCAGGTCACAGTGATGGGAGGGGAACCACAAGGCTTCTCACAATCTCCCCTCCTATGAAAAAGTCAGCCTCCTCTCCATCCATCAGGCTTGCATGGACCACAGGCAATCAATGCACTGTTTTTCTAAAATTACTACACTCACACCATGAGTAAATCTGGACCACCACCTCTCTCTTTATGGATTAAAGATGTGTGCTTGGGATGTCAGATTGTCACCCCCATTTTTCTCTGGAAAAGCCTTTTTCAGGAATCCAAACACACATCCTATACACATATAAGTGCTAATGAAAAAGGCACAAAAAATATAGACCTCAGCCCCTGGTTTCTGATTTTCTATCTATCAAGCATCTCAAAGTATACTGATTCAGCTTGCCCTACCACTTAAAACTGCAAATGAGCTGCTGCCCTTTCCCCACAGGCTAAATATATGTCAAATAAGGCACTAGGTACAGCAGCACTTCTGTGGTGTGTGTGTAAGGCAAGATTATTAGTGTGCTGGTTTTGGCTGGGTTAATTTTCTTCATAGCAGATGGTATGGGGCTGTTTTGGATTTGTGCTGGGAACAGGGTTGATAATACAAGGATGTTTTAGTTGCTGAGCACTGCTTACACAGAGTCAAGGCCTTTTCTGCTCCTCACACCCCCCTGCCAGTGAGTGGACTGGGGGTGCACAAGAAGCTGGGAGGGGACACAACTGGGACAGCTGACCTCAACTGACCAAAGGGATATTCCAGACCATATGACGTCAGGATCAGCAAATACAGCTGGGGGACGAAGAAGGAGGGAGCAACATTCGGAGTTACGGTGGTTTTTCCCAAGTAACTGTTATGCATGACGGAGCCCGGCTTTCCTGGAGATGGCTGAACAGCTGCCTGCCGATGGGAAGCAGTGAATGAACTCCTTGTTTTGCTTTGCTTGTGTGTGCGGATTCTGCTTTACCTATTAAACTGGTTTTATCTCAGCCCAATTTGTCTCACTTCTACTCTTCTGATTCCCTGCCACATCCCACCGGGATGGAGTGTGAGTGAGTAGCTTCCTGGTGCTTAGTTGCCAGCTGGGGCTAAACCATGACAATTACTTAAGAATTGTCAAAATTTTAAACAAAGCACATTGCTTTTGTTAATAGCACATGAACTTTAGATTAAAAATATGCTTCATGAAAATAAGAACATCTATTATAACATGCACTCAACTGGAACTATGCTTTTTCCAGGGAAAATAAAGGGCTAGTAGAATAGAAAGGTTTTTTTAAAAAGTATATTAAACACACACGTAAGCCAACTGTCTGCACTCCTTTCAAAAATAAACAGCCTTAAAAGAAAGAGAACAGATACTCAAAATAGAAGTGCACTAATGAAGTTCTAGATAAGGGTAAGTCAGTGAGGATGACGTATCTTGACCTTGAACCAAACTTTAGATTGTTCCAAACTTGAGACTGAAATCCAATAAAAATGAAGTCTATCTCAGAACAGATTATAATATATTAATTTCTCTCCCCGAACAGGAACTAAAAGTTATCTACTAAAGCACAAACTGACACACACACAACTGGGCATCGACTCTCTCTTTAAAGCTCAAAAAATTGTTTAGAAATAAAACAAATAGTAATAAACTTCTTACTGTGCATATTGCATTTATGTTTTCAACTTTTTTTTCCCCTAAGTGTCAGGAAAAAAGTGGAAACTGTTTTGCTTAAAGCACACATAGTGACCTTTTGGAGGCCAAAATTTCCTGTTAACTAAGTTAGAGGAGGAACTGGGAAAACAGATGCAAACAGAACACCAAAACCCCCTCCAACTAAAATCAATTCCAACAGATTAAATTTTCAGAAGCCTATTGGTGATTTGCATCAAAGCAATTCAATAGTGAAAAATAATCAGACCACACTTAAAAACACATAATCAGTTAAAAAATTCAGAGGTTGTATATTAATTAACCATTACAACAGACATATAATTCACAGACTATGACAGTTTGTTAATTTGGACATCTAACACCATTATACAGACAAATTTTCTTACTTCCACTACAACTGATGACTGAGGTCACAGGCTTCTTGAGGTAAGAGCCATCTTTGTTAGTCCTGGTCTGTAACTAAATACAATACAATACTTACATCTATCCAGAAACTACCAAAGTCAATGCAAAGATGCTCAGTAGCTTTGATACTGATTCCTACCATTTTGTTTGGGAGGGAAGCAAGCAACAATAAAAGGTTCATGGAGGGGAGAGGGCAGGGTGACAAAGACTGTTTCAAGAGAAAAAAAAAACAAACTAAAACAAACCACTGTATCTTATTTTAATTGAAGCTGTAGGACACGCAGTTAATTTTAAAACACACTAAAGTGGAAATGCCTCTTCCAAACTGCATGCTATAAATTTAAAGATTTTAAAATGAGATTTGGAATCATTAAGTGTTAGTCAGATGTGAGCCAGTCTGGGGATTAATTTAGAGGCAGGTAAAGTACGTTGTCCATAAAGCTTCAGCATGTAATTCTAGAACGATTAACATGCAGACATTTGAGACTGCTCGCCTAAAATAAAAGTATACCCATATCTCAACTGGCAACAGTACTACAGAGCAGAATGAAACTGATACACCAACAGGAGGGGGAAAAAAAAAATAAAAAAAAATTTGGCAATATACATGCAGTGACTAAATTTTGAAGGTGTAATTATAATGAGTTTTTAGGAAACGGTCTGTGATTTTTGAATATCCAATATACCACTTCTAAACCCCTCAGATGCTTGATACTTCCAAACCCAATGAGAATGGAGGAAGTTATAATTTCTTCTCATTGACAGTAAAACTCTCATTGACAGTAAAACATTCTCATTGACAGTAAAATTATAAAGTCTTTCACAAAACGTAGGCTTTTAACACCATTTACGGTATTATGTTCAAAGCATGTGCCAAAATTCTGATAAACAGAATGAGGTAAAAGGGGCGCATGGAAGGAGTAAGACTCCCTGTGACTTCTTGAACACGACTTATTTTCAAAACTTCTGATTACAGAACAGGAAAACATAGTGAGCTAATGGTCTACAACTACCTGACTTGAAAGGAAAACTGTATGTGAAGTAAAATTAAACCTATTTGATGAACAGCACTATCCCAGATTTTAAAAAGGCAGAATCAATTTCAAAACGAGGCTGGATTTAGCATTTTGTTTTGGGTATCAAGTTTCCCTCTCTTTAGGATATCAGAAGACATAAGTTGTAAAAGTGTTGCTATATGCTGTTAAATAGTTGCAATCTTAACAATTGGGAATATTAATCCTCTTTCTTGTTTATGGACAACCTAGTGAAGATAGTTTCCAAAGAGTTCAGGATTTGTGTGATGAAAGGCACTCTAAAAAGTGTCTCTTCCATTTTATGGTACAGCTAAACCCACAATTATTCTGCATAGTGCATGCACTATTTTCATTAAATTAACATTTATGCTCAGAAGTCCCAGAAAGAAATAATAAAGTATATAACTGGGAATCATATGGCCCTACTTTCTTTTTCACCTTTTTCCTTTGCTGCTGACGCGCTCAGCTGTCCACAGCAGAGACTGAGTTTGACAGCTGCATTCCACTCTCCTTGCAAACTAAACTCCACATTCGACACCATTCAAGTGGCCTCTTCATTCTGCCTGTTGTTCTGCTCGGGTATGCTCACATGTGTACTGACTATGGACTCCAAGGTACTCTGACAGTTCTGTAGTGTTGATATAACCCAGTACGTGAATATTTCTATCAGCTGAAGTTAATAACATCCAGTTTACAAATGATGACAACAAAGTCAATTTCTAATTTACTCTTCTTCACAACTCCATACCTCCCCAAAACCCTATTCATGAACCCCAGTAATTTATATAATCTATCTACTATATTTCCTATTTTAGAATATAGTTTGTTACCTTATGAGGATTCAAACAATTACGCACAGAAAACATTTGCTGACTACACCAAATGCTGTAAAATACGCTTAGTGTTGACACATTCGAGGCAAGAAATGACTCGTCAGGTGCTTTGCATTGCTGTAGTCTCTTGCCTCAATTACAAGTGACAATGTGACAATGGTGAAAGGCACCTTCCAGGGAACCCAGGGTTCTCTTTCAAGTCGCATTTCCTAAACTTTTGGTTACAGAACCGAAGACAAACAAGGCAGGTTCATACATGCTCCCTAGTTACCTTAAGGTTTTAAGTAAGACAAAAATTGTTTTCTGTGCGAGTTTCCAGCCTCCAGCTGCCCTCTATTTGTAGTGTGTCAAGTAATTGCAGCACACCATTAATGAGACACTTGTTTTGTTTACACTATTCTGCACTTGCCAAAAAGCCAATATATAAGAACAGATATGTATTAACACCCTGGACATGCGAAGATAAGAAGGGCCAGTTCTCACAGAAATACTTACCACTGATCAGAACTTTCTTCCTTTTTTTTTTGTAAACAGCAAAAATCTCTCAGGCTGACAACAGAGCTGATTTTGGGTATGAAGCAAGGACATCTATCTTCCCTCTCCCCACCCCAACTAAGTTTTCAGTGCCTTCTTATGGAAGTGGAAAAAAAAATCTTTAAAGAAAAATTAAAATTAATTATACCTGTCAGAAAGAGTCCACAGTCACATACAAGTGTAGCAAAAAGATAAATGTTCTTCCAGTTGATACAGGATGTTTTTCTGAAAATTTTATGTAGATTGTTCTTCATCTCAGCTCACTTCAAACTACTAAACTTGTTTTAAAGACATACTTTTTATTATGATTTACTGAAAAATTATTTTCCAAATAGTTAGAAAGCCACATACCATGTTTACAATGCTTGTGAGAATAAATACTGTAACTAAAGGTAACTAAAAGAGGAGCAACTTAAAGGGCAGTTCTGAAAAATGACCACTTGATACTTTAAAATGAAGAGGCTGATACTTTTAAGTGAATATAATTATGCTATATGACAAGCTTATAGGAATGAAACTTAATATTTATGCTGTTAGTCCACATTTTTTAAGGATAAAGAGAATGAAGAAAGGGTTTGAACTGTGACAGAAACCCTGAACATTTGTATACATATATATAATTATATATGCATATTTATAT
>NW_010300199.1:0-16635 GCF_000700745.2 Antrostomus carolinensis | reverse complement strand
AAAACTGGAACACTGGAAGTTCCACACAAAGTTAAGGAAAAACTTTTTTGCTGTGAGGGTGTCAGAGCCCTGGGACAGGCTGCCCAGAGAGGGTGTGGAGTCTCCATCTGTGGAGATGTTCAAAACCTGCCTGGACACTTTCCTGTGCAACCTGTTGTAGGGAACCTGCTTTGGCAGGGGGGTTGGACTGGAGGTCCCTTCCAACCCCTATGATTCTTTGATTCTGTGATTTGAATATTCCCATCAAGCCTGTTATAACAACTTAATTTTGTATTTGCTCATGCATTAGGAATTGCAGTTTCTCTTGGTTTGTCCTCATAGTTCTTGTGGATGAACTTCTAAGCTCTTCTATGAATTGATCTCATGTCTGACTTCTGAAGTCATACAAATTTTCTGTTCAGTACAGCAAGGTCTGGAATCCAGTTTTTGGTATTCTTTATGTAATATTCCTTAAGGAGTGGCTTATTGAGTCTTCTTCACTTTTTATCTCTCTCCCACCCAATAAAACATTAATCGAACAACTTAAAAAAAAAAAAAAAATCCAACTTGGAATATACCCTAACATGATGGTTACAATGCTGTTATAGGAAACAACTGTTCTGGTGCCTGTAGTGAAGGATAAAGTAGAAATAGACCAAACCATTGGACTTTGAGTAAATGATACAATATCTTCTCCCTTTGTTTCTGAATTCCAGTTTCTATTGTGCCACTTTTTTCTCTGAAATAACTATGTTTAACCCTTTTTTTTTTTTGATATCTCTGAGTTAGCTACAGCTGGGTTTTTCAGCAAATAATTTATTAAAATTTGCTCATCCCTGCAGCATATATTTCAGACCCTCTGTAACTAAACCTCTTTTATTGTTATGTTTGTCAGTTCAATGTCAGGAAGTGTTAAACACATTTTGAACATGTTTGGTAAATTGAGGAATGATGTACTGGCAGCAGAAGTCAGTAGTTCCCCTAATGGTTTGAAAGATGAAAAAATGCACAAATCTTGCAAAAACTTATTTTATATGACTCTCAGAAGGCTGATTTTCAATTAGGATAATGCATCTAAATGTAGTAATCCTACAGTGTTTGTTATTGGCTATGATGAAGGACCCTGAGGCACTGGAGTGTGTCCAGAGAGGGGCAATGAAGCTGGTGAAGGGGTTGGAGAACAAGTCATAAGAGGAGTGGCTTAGAGAACTGGGATTGTTTAGTCTGGAGAAAAGGAGGCTGAGGAGAGATGTTATCACTGTCTACAACTACCTGAAAGGAGGTGTGTTTTTGTGTGCCTTTTCTCCCAGGTAACTGGTGATAGAACAAGAGGCAATGGGCTCAAGTTATGCCAGGGCAGGTACAGATTGGATGTCAGGAAAAATTTCCCCACTGAAAGGGTTATCAGGCAATGGAATGGGCTGCCTAGGGGGGTGGTTGAGTCACTGTCCCTGGAGGTATTTAAAAGATGGCTAGATGGGGTGCTTGGAGATACGGTTTAGTACTGGATAGGTACGGTTGGACTTGATGATCTCAAAGGTCTTTTCCAACCAAAGGATACTATGATTCTATGATCAGTAGGAGGTCCAAAACCCACCAACATTCACTTACGTGGATGTTCAGATACATTTTGTAGCACATTTTTAGTGATAGGTTGATCAAATGGATTTTCAGTCTGCTTAAGTCAGCAGAGACAAAATAGTTTATAATAATTTTGAAGTCATACTGCCCAAATTATGTCTGCTTTATGAATGCAATTCCATTAAAGTGCTTGTTACACTCTACATGGCCTGTGAAAATTACCACATGATATGGCCGTAGGGCACACCACATATATTGGAACAGTGTGTGTTGTCTTACAAGAAAGAGTAAAAATGTAAAGCTGATGTTTCTAACTTGATGTTATGCAACTACTAATTAAGGTGGATATGGAAAGAAAAATTCTCCAGCTTTTAATATCACTGAGCAATGCCTTCATACATCATTCATCAGGCAGATCTAATCATATATTACAGCTATTCTTAGAAATTTTGCCCAGTAACAAATAAATAGCTTGTCTTCTACCACCGACACCTTTGGGAAAGAACTATTCACTGACCAAAGGAGACTTTTAGCTGTTTATAAGTATGAGTGTCCCATCTTTTGTTGAGTTAATACTGAAATCCTTTTACTTTTATTTATAAGAAAGAAAATTAAGACTACTGCTGGAATTATTCAAGGATTCAGCACTGCTAGAAGGGAGAGCTTTCTAAAAGTTCACACTATTTTAATGAAAGTTCACACTGTTTAAGAGAATTATTTCTTTTTCAATCATCAAGGGAAATTTGGCAGCAAGGATGAGATGCAGAGATGTTTAGGTTATGAGATCCCTTGTTCAAAATATCAAAGCCCTTAACACTTGTGTATCATTAGCTGATGTTACTGCCCTGGAGTTTTTTCTCTTAACTGTGTTTAATATAGGAGACCCAGAAAATATCTAAGGAAATTAAAAATTTATGAATAATTTTCAGAAAGTTGAATTCAGTTGCAGATCCTTGATATTATTTAAAGTAATGAGAAATAGGTCAGATGTTTTTACTTTGTTTTGAAAATAAATATTCTCTAGTATTACAATTTTAATATCAGTCCTTCCAAAATTTAGTCTCTAGTTTATTTAGAATATGTAATATTTACATATAAATGTATAAAATACATATATGCATATAATGTATTGCATAGATATGATTTTGACTTCAAGGAAGTTTTTAGGAATAGGAAGGGACATAGTTGTAAAAATGCTTTCTTTCATGAAGAACTTGTAGCTTTGTATATTGGTAGACATCAGTTTTGTATATACATCCTTAAATCTTGTTCTTTCTTGGGAATATAAAATCTTTCTTTAAAAAGTCCAAGATTTGTGTAAAGGTTACTTTAATATTAACCTCCTTCTGCATAAAAACAAATTACAATTTGAACTTTGGTATTTTCTGAAATATGTAAAATTGATCTCTCTATCTACAAACCACTATTATTCAGGCTTAGATGTGAACGCCAGCTCACATCTGTAATCTCTAGTTCTTGGAGGAACAAGAAATATGAGAAACAGAATTGTACTCTCAAAAATATTATTGCTGATTCATTCCAAATTGGTTGATACCAGGTTGATTAGTGCAGCAGCCTTCTGTAGGAGAGCTGTCATTACAAATGATTTATGCCAGTATGGTTTGTGGCAAAGAATATATATGATGGGCTGAAAGCAAAATTGCATCATCAAATTACAGCAGCTGAAGTTAGAGGGTAGAGTTTAAAAATTACTCAAATGTTTGAACTTTTTTTTGGAAAAGGCGTCTTCATTACTCCAGAAAAGGTAGCAAAACTCAAGATTTGTAATGTATGAAGTAGTGAGATATATATATTCTAATACAGCTCAACCATTATAAGTATGTGAATGTATATATGAAGTAGTCAGGTATATAACCGCATACAGCTCAGCCAAGGTAAGAAATATGTTTCTTCAGTTGTTCCTTTTGAGTTCTTTACACAGTATGATAGCAAGCAGTAATGGGACTGAGGTGGCATTCCTTTCTAGAAAAATATGCTAGACAAAGTGCCCTTGAAATCCCCTTAGACAGCCTAACCAACCACCTGCAGTCACCTGGATGCAACGTAATATGACAGAGACCTCTTGCAAGGGAAGAAAATGGAGGAGCAAATATTCCATAGGGCATGTTCTCTTCCCAAACTCATGTATCGTATAGCACAGAAAGTATATATTGCAGTGTGATATTAAAGCTGTCTTGCTATATATGCTCCAAAATCCTCACTGGAGATGTCACTGTGTTCATCTAACTAAGAAGGGCAGTTAGCTTGCCTGTGGAAATAAAAATGGTGCATGTATATCTTTCCTTGAGTCAGTTTACATTGCAACTTTTGAAACAAAAGAGAACTTCCAGTTCAGAAAAGTTTGTGGTCATTAGTGATTTAATATTATGGCATTTAGTTTACTCTACAGGTGCTAAAACCATGGTAATCACAAAAGCTCCTGCTGGAGCTGCTGGAAAGTTAGCATTTCATTGCTAACTCTTATTTCAGTGATGTTTTTGCCTATAAATATAATTTCAGAATAATTTGCTGTCTAATAACTTACAAAATGTATTACCAAGCTCTATATTGTTAGGTTAGAATGTGATTATGAAAATCATAAATTAAATAGTTCATAAATAATCATTTAAATATGGAATACTGATTTCAGACCTTTTACTTTATAATGTTACTTTTAAAAGCTGATGTGTTATTAATTTCCATCACCATACTGATATATGCTTTGTTATAATGTATTTTCCTTGCATTCTTGGGGTATTCAGGGTGCTGAAACACACAGCTGTTGGGACATGGAACATGGTTTCAACGCTTTTTCCCAACATCTGTTTCTTATTTGAACTTTCTGTACTCCCTTATTTCCCTGCCCTGTCTGTGCCTCACTGTGAAATGGAGCTGCCAAAAGGAAAAAGAAATAAAATGAAATTTCTAGTCCCTTGAAAATGTGGTCAGACAACAATGTTCTGCAATGTTTTCTTTTTATACCATTAGACATGTGAATGTGTGCTCACCTTTACTCTACGTTTTTTCTCTCAGGAAAAATTTTAGCCAAATTTATGATGGACGAAAGGCAGCAAAAAAGGCTGCTAGGTCATTCTCAGGTTCCAAAAGATGCTTTAGAGATTGTGATCTGCAAATAGATCTGACAGTCTATTGATCTGGACTAAGTAATTCTTCACAGGAAAATCACTTACTAGGACTCAGTAGGCAGCAATCCTTTTGAGAGTACTTACCTCAGAGGAGCCAAGGTGCTCCAAAGAGTTGTCAGGACGTGGCACTCTGCTAGAGCTGGTCCAGGTTTCACTGGCAAGAACTTGCAGTACTACCCATCTCCCACCTCATCAAGTGTCCAGTGGAAATGTTTTAGGAACATATTGTTTCTTAAGGAGACTTAGTGACACTGACATGTCTCTGGATTGTCTTAAAAAAAAAAAGGAAGGCAGATGAGTATTGTCAGAAAATTAAAAGGGTTCTTACATATAAAAAGGGGTACAAGAATAAAATTGTATAGAATGTTTTTCTAAAAGAGTGAAAATTTTTCTTAGAATTCTGTGAAGCTGAAATTTCTCTAGAGCACATTGGCACGTCACTCATGGGCTACCAGGAAAAAGGACTCTGACACCAGGAATCTGACATGAACTACTCTGACACTATGAATGCACTTAAATGATAGCAAAGTTGATATATTTGTGGCATGGTCCAACAGAGCAAGTGGGATCTGTATTAGGAGTTAAAAGAGTGTACTATGCACAAAATGTGCTCCAGGAACATTAGTGGAGGCTAGCATCTGTTTTGTCCAGACAGAAGTTCAGATAGGTGCTGCTTTGAAATATACCAGTCAGCTCTCAGCCTTTTATTTATGTATTTATTTATGTATGTATTTATTTATTTATTTTATTTTTACTAAGATATGGTGGCATTTCAGTGCTTCAGTAGTTGGCAAGGGAAGAAAAGAGTAATTTGAACATGTTATGCAATGCCTTTGCACCCAGTGTCCTTTCAGCTTTCCAGTTCCTTCTACAATTAATTCAAATTTTTCCCTCATGTCACACCACCCAGCTCAAACAGAGAGAAGTTCATATGGCATTGTGGGAAATGTTATTTGCAGAGCCCAGGCCAAAATGGAATGGAAGCCTAACATATGATTTCTGTAATGTTGTATAGTGCCTGGGAAATGCTATTTAATATTTTGTTATTTCAAAAATAAGAATGTCCTTTTTGGCACAGTATAAAATTTACAAGAGAGACCTACAATGAAATATTTGATTTTGACTTTACATCAGAAGATAATGTTTTAGGTAAAATCATGTGGAAAATTCACAACAAGCTTTCATGTTAATATTAATTAAACTGTTTATTTGCTAAACATGGAGCTCTGGTAGCTTTCATAAATTCTTAATCTGAGACTGATAGCCTTCGGGAAGACCAACATTTAAGTAGAAACTTCTGATCTAACATCAGTCATGTTCTTTTTAGTAAAAATGAATAAGAAACTTATTTCTAAAGACCACATATGATTTCAGTTAAAGAAATGTTTATACTATGGGCATTGTGAGTACTTACGCTGAATGGAAAAGAGAGGAGTTTTGCATGTCAACCATAAAAATGCAAAAACAATGAATCACAGCCCTTTCTTGCCCCCAGACCCCTACATACAGGATTCAGTTCTTCTGAATTTCAATTTGAAGCATTTGTAGGCATCTTTTTCCTCTACAGTTACTTAGTCTGAAAGTATTTTTAACTAGAAGCTGATGTTTTCAGGCAATCACAGAATCACAGAATGTTGGGGATTGGAAGGGACCTCAAAAGATCATCTAGTCCAATCCCCCTGCCAGAGCAGCAACACCTATATGAGATTACACAGGAAGGCGTCCAGGCGGGTCTTGAATGTCTCCAGAGAAGGAGACTCCACAACCTCCCTGGGCAGCCTGTTCCAGGGCTCTGTCACCCTCACTGTAAAGAAGTTTCTTCTCAAGTTTAAGCAGAACCTCCTGTGTTCCAGCTTACACCCATTGCTCCTTGTCCTATCGTTGGGCATCACTGAGAAGAGCCTGGCTCCATTCTCTTGACATTCGCCCTTATCATATTTATAAATATTAATGTGGTCTCCCCTCAGTCTCCTCCAAGCTAAAGAGCCCCAGCTCCCTCAGCCTTTCCTCAGAAGGGAGATGCTCCACTCCCTTAATCGTCTTGGTGGCTCTGCTGGGCTCTCTCCAGCAGTTCCCTGTCCTTCCTGAACTGTGGGGCCCAGAACTGGACACAATATTACAGATGTGGCCTGACCAGGGCAGAGTAGAGGGGGAGGAATATTTCTCTTGACCTACTAACCACAATAATCTGATTCTGAGCTGCTACTCAGTTCCATAGTTGGCATCTGCCTAGTTTCATGCTCAAACATGGATCAATTTATACACCTTCACACTGCAACTTTTTTTTCACAATACTGTCTTGCAAGCGAGACAGTGCTGTCCTGTGTAGAAGTATGCCAAAATTGTATATTAAATGTCATCTGCACAGTTTGGAAACAATAGCAGACAAAGTTAAATGATTTTACCAGTAGTCAGTAATCCTATGTGACTGGTATAAAATATTGAAAATCCCATGGAGAGCAGGTAAGGCCTTCTCATTTTGTGTTCAGAGAAGCAGAGAACTGAAGTGATACTTCAGAAATTGTTAAAAATGGGAGATGCCTGGGGTCAGTCTCAAATACTTGTAGACAGGAAGGAAAAGTGGTCATCCTACCAGATGTCATGGTTCTTACTGTTCACTCCATGTGAAAAAATAGTGTTCTGTACTTCATTGCCTTCTGACAAACACTTCATTGCCCTTACTAGCGCTGGAGAATAAAGCCTCATGAGTACTTTTTGAGCCTGTAAGGCAGTTATTATTGTCATTGTTTTCAGATGTGGAAAACATCCCAAGTTTATTAAGGATCTGAGACACAGCTAGGGAAAAGACTGAAATTTGTTGACTTCCAGTCCTTTGCCTTAAGCAGAGGATGATGTTTTCAAGACTGTATGTCCTATTTCAGGGTGTTTTCTTAGTAGACAACTGAAGAAAGAAAAATGTTGGTTTGATTGCTGTGGATGGGAAGCTCAACATGAGCCAGCAATGTGCATGAGCAGCCCAGAAGGCTTCAAACTTTCTCTGTTAGGTCTGAATCTCCTGAAGGGAATGTGTGGGCTGACTTGCATATCCTGTGTTACTGGATGGACTTCAGGAAAAAAACATTGTGTGGATATAGTAAAGAGAGAGTAAAAAGACTTTTAAAGAGAACTTGCTTCAAAAGTCAGGTCTCAGTAGCTCTTGTGAAAATACTGTGTGATCAGAGTCTGGGACTTACTACACCACAGGTACCAAGCTAGTGGCGTGTGCAATTGAGTCTACTGTTATGTGTGCAGGAAGTTCCTTGCTCAGTGCTATTAAGTGTAATGTTATCAGACTCAGCATCTTGAAATTCTGAATTTTATTACTGCTTAGTGCAGACTAGCAGTGTTTTCAGAGACCCCATCAGCAGTTCTGCTCAGGCTGTTGTATGACAGCTTTCCAGATGGTGCTTGTCATATCTCTGGAAATGCAGAATTCTCACACAGGATCTGAAACAAAAGTGGTAACTTATTCTACTTTAGCATTTTGTATGACATGGAGAAGAATGTGATTTTAAAACAAGATCTGTGTTGCAAAGCTAACTTTTTTGAGGTAGAGCTATGGAAAGAGGTTTATCAGTATCAGCCAGAATTTCTCCTAACCTTCTTCCTGTTGAGCTACTTTACTAGTTTTTGAAAGGCAATAAACTGACAGACCTGTGCAGAGTCTGCAGGGAAAGGTACTACTGATGCTAGCCAAATACAATCTTTTTATTCAGAGAACCTAGAATTTGTGATTTATTATTAAGAAAAATGAGTGCCAAAAGGAGATCTCCCTCTGTTTATGTTCTGCTGCATTTAATGAGCACACAAAGTACTACTGATGCAATTATCTTATAATTGGGCTAGACTATTGCACAGACCCAAAAGAAACTCTTAGATGTTACATACTGTAGCTTTACAGCTACTTTTTTTGTCTATCAAGATTTTTAAGTGAAAATTTTCATAAAAATATGTTCAATTATAAAAAATCTGGCACAGAGAAAAGATGTATCCATGCTCCATGGGCTTTAAGTTTTAAAAAGCAGAATTGTTTGCTTTACCAACATCCTTAAATACTTGATTGCTCATTGCCTGTGTTGGAGAGCTTCCAATCCAGCTAAGAGCACTGAACTATTGCTTGAATAACAATAGCTTTTGGAAGGTTTTGAAGATTTCCACAGTGTTTACATTAATAGATGTTATGACTACTGTTGAAGGAGAGAGAACTTTTCACTTCTGCCTCCAGTGGTGCCTAAAGATCAAAGTCAGAAAGCCGCATTTTTCTTTAGAAATCAATTAAAAAAAAAAAAAAGTGAAACAGTATTCTCCTGTAGTTACTCTTAGGCTGCCTGCCTGTACTGTTTTGCATATCAAAAAATGTTTTAATCTAGGAGACATTAGTGTAAAGTTTAGGCAATCATCTAGTGTTTCTAATGGTGTGTCAATAATAGCTTCAGGCAAGCACAAGTTGTGAAGTATTGAGTCAGTTTTAACGTGCTCCTAAACTCTTGTGCTCTGTCTCTCGGAGATGCACCAAAATGCAGTACTAACAAAAGCAAGAAGATGCAAACTTCATAATTCCCAAACAAATAATAAATCAAAAGCCTAACACTTAGAATGAGTACTTCTGAAGTATGAAAGATTTCTTGTATTTCAAGGTAAACAGGAAATTACGCTGCAATATTTTTCTGCTTTAGAAAGAACTATTCTATGTAGCTGTGCATTGACGTAAAAGTCATCAAGTCAGTGGTTAGGAGATGCAAACCATATTTTATAAAGACACTCCTATAAACAGCTTGATGGTATAGAAATACTTATAGTCATACACTAGAAAAGGTGATAGAGTTACAAAACATTAAAAGAGAGGAAACTTGAGTATCCTTTTGAAGCTATAAGACTAGTTTATTATAACATATGAAAGTGATAAAGTAGAGATATGATACAAATTCTTCCCTGTCATAATATGTCACAATGAGTACCTTATCAGTTTTAGCTAATTACCATGGCTAGTAGTCCCAGTAAGACTTTACTTTAAAAATAGGTGATTATCTCATGGGTACTGGAAAATTAAACTCTGCTGCTGCTATATCTACATATTTTTCCTCTCAATCTGAATGCAGTTTATAAGAAAAGTTTAAATTCCTGTAATTTCTTGAATATAATTGTAATATCTTAGTGATTGCACATTTCACTTCTTGCTGATGAGTTTGCATATAAATCCATTCTCTGAGTTAGTAGACTGTGAACATGCTACATAGGGAATAAACTCAAGCAGTGGAGGAACTGTTGCCTTTTGCTTCTTATTTTGAAATGCTCAATTCTAACTAAACTTAGAGGCTTAATGGCAGACTTTGCTGAGGGATTAATTCAGCCTTTGTTATTTTGTTGTCATGTTTGGGATATAATGAGTGTATAGCTACTTTCAAGAACACCTTTCTATAAAAGGTAGATCCACTAAAAGTTGTTCCCTGTATGCTTTCATTCATTTGGATTCTTTTTTTTTTTTAAATTAAGAAAATTCCTGCAAAAAGCAAACATATTAATGAAACCACCATCAAACGTTATTTTTGCATTAAAATGGAGATTTCTCACTCTGATGGGAAATAATAAAAGGGAATACTTTTATGCGGAGTAGGCTCTTCAGTAGCTAATGGGAAATCAGACACTCGAACATCAGCTCTCTGTGTTTGCATTGAACCTGAGTCAAGGAATTAATTGGCAGCTAAACAAAGCCTTGAAAAATAATATTAAACAGTTTCAAAGTACAAAAAATTAGAACAAGTGAAGTAGATTAAAATGAAAGAAAAAAAGTAGAAGACAAGAAGTGGCATTGCATTACCAATGAACTTCCTGCCATTATTTAAATGTGGATGAGTAAAAGGAAGAAGTTATTAACAATTCAAGGTGAAATCTAAATTAAGTTGAAGGGGATAGTAAAAAATTAAATAGTTACAGTATTAAATCTAATTTTCCTCAGAGGGAAGACATGACTAAACCATACTGGCTTCATGGGTAATAAAGCATAGATAATAAAGGACGTACAGTGAAACAGAGTAACATAAATGTCAGTAAATGCATATAATTTTTTAAATTGATGTGTTGGGGTTTTTTATGTATGTATGCACTTTTGGAATAAAAGCTTAATATTTTAGGCTTGCTTACTATGATTTAATTTTAGAAGGTGAGAAATAATGAGTCATGGGAAGAATATCAACTAGGTAAGCATGAGACAGAATTACTTTTCCACTTACTTAATGTGAATATAACACCAAGCAAAATATTAGGGGCCAAGTTCATATCTTGTGAAACTGTACTGATCTATGCTAAGAGTAATTTTTTAGCAGTAGTTACAGAAGTTCAAATAGAAAAGGTGGGTAAGAAAACAGCTTAATCTTTAATATCTATAACCAAGTCCAGAACAAAATGCTGATTAAAGGCAGCAGAGGAACTTATGATGAGTGTTAAATTTTGCATTACAGCTCACGGCAAATGAAATAAGCTTGAAGATGTCACCTAAAAGTTCTCACCTAAAACCTTAGTAAATAATCATGATCAGTACATCTGTGTAGGGCCGCCATAAGTGATACTTTTATCAACATGTGTAGAGTGTGTGTTTCTTGTTGCAAAGGTTTTGCAATTTACACAAGATATGAGAAATAGCTACATAACTCAGAACAGCAGTGAAGAGCATGAGGATGTGCAGTCAGTTGCCAAGGTACAGGAGAACAGGTTGACTGTTCTAGGTGTTTGAAGCACAGATTTGCTATCTATTTGGCACATTTCAAATATGCAGAATGGTTTTAACAGCCAGTTGTGCACTGACAATTATAGGTCATTCAGTAGATTAGTATTGGTGTTGGAGCCATATGTTGGAAGGCATGAAGGCTTATGCAGGCAAACAGTGGAGAATTGGTAAGATAGTGAGGTTGCTGGAGAAAAACAAAGAAGAAAGAAAATTAAGGAGGATGACAAAGGCTTATGAGAAGTCAGAAATTGTATCACGAGATAAGAAGCAAATAAACAGAAAAAGAGGAAGATGTTCTGTGATTTGTAAGTGTGAAAGATTATTCTGACAGTGATTTTCTAAACTGAAAAGGGACAAACAAAAGTAATAATAACCTAGACAAGTGGCAGTACACTTGCTGTAGAAGAAGATCAACATCTAGCAGTAGAGTTTTAATCATAGAGATTACAAAGTATCCTGACTTTTGAGGAGGTTAAAAGCAAAAACAGTACACTGGATATGGGAGAGGAAAGAGAAAAAAGGTTGCAGTTAAGGATCTCTACAGAAGAGCTCTATTGACTATTGAAACATGTTAAAACTTTCTGTTTTAATTAGGCATAACAGTGCAAACTCTTGCAATAAACTGACTACATACTGTAATATATTTTATATTTTGTAGGGACCTTTGGAGAGCTCAGGGAGAGCTGATTAAGATAAAAAAATTGTATAAACAACAAAGTAATGAGAACATCCAATTATCATGGAAGGAAATGTTTCCTGGGGTTAGCTGTCAAAATTGATAAAGCTGAACAGTCTCTTTACTACTTACATAGGTTATGATAATACTTTAACAGTTAATGACAGGAGATAAAAATGAACTTTTTCCAATCAGTCACAGGAATTTTCTTGGGTGACAGTGTAGTGACATTTTATGCTGCAATGGTCAGTTAAATCCTTGTGAAGTTATGATTGATATTAATCTCATTTGCATTATTTGACCTTTGCTACATTTTTGTCATTTTTTTCCTACAAAGCTGCTGGGCTTGATTTCTTCTTCTTTCAAGATCCTGGACCTTGACCTGGTTGTGACACCATAATTCTGAAAACAGTTACTTCTGCACTTTGGGTAGCTGAGATCCACAAATGAAAACATGAACTGCCCAAGAGTACATGAAATATGTGCATTTGACACTTTGGCAAATTTTGAATTCTAGAAGAGTCTAGATGAAGAAAAACATTTGTTGAATTAAACATGTAGTTAAGTTTGGCAGTGCCCTAGAAAAAGTACATAGTTTGCGTAAGAAAGTCCTATGCCTGTCTTAAGGTTTTGAATTCTCACTCCATTTATTACAGTGACATTATAGGGGCAGAAAAAAAAGAGTTAAGCAAACACTGAATTTCCGTGAGGGTCTTTCCAAGGGTCTTTTTGATTCTTATTGTTGTAGATACTTGGAAGTGTGGATCAGCTGAAATTGTATACAATTTTTCTGTCGACTGCAGACCTGTATTTAAAGTTGGCATATAGGAACCCATGTAGTAGTAGCATGTGATTTTGGATTTCATCCTAATTTGTCATACCTTTAACAGTCATAAATAAAAACTCCATGGCTAACTGCTTTTGGGCATATAAGACCAGATCTGTTTTGAATACAAGTACCAGGGAACAAGAGAGCAGGCAGATCCACAAGGACAAGGGGTCCAGCAGTGCCATGCTGCACCTACAAATATGCACATGGATAGTAGTGTGAGCTTGGGACGATGACCAGGGACAGCCACGGGACCTGTGAACACCACACAAGCCCCAACCATGTCTGAGAGACTGAAAGAGTTAATGCATAGCTCAAACATTGCAGCAAGACAAGTTCTGCACAAAACAGTAAGAGAAGCAGTCAGCAAGATACAGCAGGTGATTAGCAGAGGCGGGAGGTGTGCTGGAGGATGCACAGTTCTGTGTTCTGCAGAACAACTCACCACCTATGGCCAAAGGTCATACAGAGCTCACTGGAGGAAGCAGCTCAACGACCACCAAGAAGCCCTGAAAAGACCCTCTGAGACCACTCCTCACAGTGGCACCTGCTCAGTTGGCCAAGAGTCACATCAGCCCTCGCTCGAGCCGGGGGGCTGACCTGGATAAAGGCTCAAACCGAGGGAGCCACGTGCGTGCCCAAAACCGGAGTCCAGCCAGTCCTGCCGCCTGTGCCCCCACCACCAGAGGAAATGCCCTGTCCATGTCCTGGGACCATCATGGGATCCCAGGGTGGTGGTATCTTTCCTTATCTCTTCCCTTTCCTGTCCCTTTTCTCTCTTCTCTTCTTTTCCCCCTTTTAGATTTTGTCCCGATAAGAGCCCACAGTGCCAGCATTTTACATTTTCCAAGTTTAGGTTGGTTTTTGTGTGGGTTGGTTTTTTTTTTTTTTTTTTTTTTTCATTAGAAATAAAGTGTTTGACTGATTGTTTGGTGTAGTTTCACCTTACTTTAGCCCACGGGGATTTACAGAACTTTAGTTGTTCTCCTGCTTCAGAGGTGGGACCTGACACCCCTGTGTCTTCTGAGAGCCAACAAAATGGACAGTCTGTATGAGGATCACACTGTCATTCTGGTGTGAAGGAAACTCAAGACCCTGTCATCCTCCTCATTGCCCACCCTGACACTAGACAGTCTCCTCACATCTTCTGCAGCTTCTTCCTCTGCAACTCTCCTCAGAAGCAACAGGCATTTCCTGAGCCCCAAGATCTGGACTGCAACATCCTCCTTCTAGAGCTCCAGCTAGGTCAGTGCCTCTGATGTGTCAGGACAGCTTCTCTAGCTGGCGCTGGGATCATCCTGACATATCACCACTGCACCACTGCACAGTGTTAAGCAATCCCATGCTGTCTAAAGCAGAGTTTCTAGTGCCCTTTATATTCACCTCCACTCCCGAAGTCGGTATTAGTTGCTCCTATTTGCTGGACTCTCGTTAACAAGATAAATGCTCCCATACAACCAGTCATCTGATATACAAAAATCATGCATCATTTAAATTCTAAAGATAGAGACTTTCGTAATCAAGAATCAGATAATTAGGAAACACCCAAGAGAAGCCATTAGGTGCAGATTCACCCAGAAGCAACTAAAGGCAGAAGCCCAAATATAAACAAAGCAAGAGCTAGTAGGCTGCAGCATGGAGCATGGCCCAAACCCTTGCAAAAAGGTCAGGAGTTCTTGGAGGAGAGATCCCTCTCTGCAGCCATCCTCAGCCTGACACCTGCTTCTCCTGCATGAGATGTTGAGCCTTCAGTGAGAGACAAAGCTGTGTGGGCTCCAGCAGCGCCCAGAGTTCAGGAGAGATGCTTGAAGTGGACTTTGTAGGCAACCAGTCTTACGTAACTGTTTCCAGTCTTTCTCACAGTTAGGCAGATCCAGGTTGAAGGCCACACCCAAGATGGTCAGTCTCATGTTGACTGCAACGCTATGCTTTCCAGGCAGCCACTCCGCCCTTGCAAAGAGAGGGCTGCCGTCCTCCACCTGGCCTGCTGCCCACCTTGCTGTGCAGGCAATGCTGGCCCTGCTCCTCCCAGGCCTTCGTGTACTTGATCTTTTGAAACCAGACCCCAGGAGAGCTCTGCCCATCCCTTCTTCCATCTCCTTCCCCTGTCGTTCCTGGCCATCTCCTTTCCACCATCTCTGGAGGTGAGCTGGCTACGTCGCGAACTGGCTATGTGGCAAATAAAATTGTCAGATTAATTTATTGCTTACTTAGTGAAGGAGAGGATGGAAAGACGTGGCTGGTATCAGAAGGAAGACAACAGTGGACAAAAAAGGAGCATCACCTTGGGTCGTTAGATCTGTCTCATGGACTTACACTTGTGAGTCTTGTGTTTTCCCTGTTATCCAAAGAGCATCTGCACTTTTCAACTCAGAACTGGCAAAAACTTTGCTATTTTTTTATTATACTTGACATGGCTGTTTTGAGAACAGTATGCATGAAGTATGGAGGGTTAAACATTTACCCTTTTTGCTCTGATCATGGTTACAGCCAAATTTATGTTTCCCATACAGCAAAATTAGTCAGTACTTTGCAAGGAATCTGAGATGCCCATTTAGGAATACATATCCTAGGACATTCTTCTGCAAGATGTTATTAATGCTTCTTTGTTTCTGCTACATAAGAAGAAATTACATTGGAATTCGCCTTGTTCTAAGTTTGTGAGAGATTTATCTATGTGTGAATGAACAAATGAATAAAACAGGGCAATGTATTCTTTTTCTAGTGAAATCCTTTTTTTAAAAAAAAATATGTTTAATAAATTTCTACACAACATTAATGTGTTAGTCAATATTTGGTCATGGTGACTTATGAGAATCATCTGTTAACACTTTTCAATGGCTATCAGAAACACTAGATTAAGGTGGCTTGACACAATACTGTTTGTGTAAATACATAATTAAAGAGCACTAGATACTGTGAGAATGTATAAATCAGCTTTAGCAAATTACTTATACCTACATATACTATACTTATACCTTTTGCAAAAAAATAATAGAGAATATAACACAAATTATTTAATACTGGTTTTGTGAATTTGGTATGCCAATTTGTGATGAACAAAATACAAAAAAATTTCTCTCTTCAGGCTGCACAAAATTACATTTAAATTTTAGATATTTGTTTCTTAACACCTGCCTTCTAGAGATCTGATTATTCCTGAAGCCACAGTCTCAATGTGCATCTAGTGATTTTTGTCAGATTGGCACACGTAGAGCTTCTAACTAGAGTACAATACAACTACAATTTTTATAGCCACAAACATTCGATAGATTAACTCAGGAAAAGACATTACTGTCCATAAACAGAATCATGTTGATGCTGTGTAGTTTAAAAGCTGATATTGTCTATCCAAAGTAACCAACTCAGCATGTTCCTTGCCAGCAAATACACTATTAGGCAGAGTCTATCTATCACTCATACTAACAGTGTTTGCATAAAGCAGTCACCATGATTTTCAGCTCAATGTCTGAGTGGAGACCAGTGATGAGTGGAGTACATCAGGGTCGGTATTGGGGCCAATGCTGATCATCATCTTTGTCAGAGACATGGACAGTGGGATTGAGTGCACCCTCAGCAAGTTTGCTGATGACACCGAGCTGTGTGGTGTGGTTGACACATTGGAGGGATGGGACACCATCCAGAGAGACCTTGACAGGTTTGAGAGACTGGTCTGTGCTAACCTCATGAAGTTCAACAA
>NW_010300198.1:0-11846 GCF_000700745.2 Antrostomus carolinensis | reverse complement strand
CCAACTCACAACATTCCATGATTCTGTGATCGTGTATTCGAAAACAAAAACATAAGCTAAACTGAAGAGCTGGCCAAACAGCTCTGCTAATGAAAAGTGGCCTTTGAATTGGTCCTTGCAGCAGTTAAAAAGTGATGTTCCCTCACATGTTCAAAATCCTAAATGTAGGCATGTTTTTCCAAGCTGATAATGACATTTTTTTTCTTTTTAGTGGGTATGGGAGTCAGTGAGAGCACTGCTGAGGAATGTAAACATTGCTCTGTGCTTCCTGCTTCTCTGCTCTGCTTTGCTGCAGTCTCCTGCCCTGTCTCAGTCAGGAGTCTGATGAACTTGTGAGCACAAGAAAATAAAATCGGATCCATTCGGAGGAAGAAAAAGACTTCCTTTTTATTTTTAAACAACACTTTGCCATCACTTCATTAATACTGCTTAACAAGAGATAGTCTGAATTTAGTCCTTCCCTCTTTTTATTGGGTTTCTGTGTATGCAGTTCTGTCTTGTGTTGTTTAACAAGCAATTTGGGATGTGCTGTTTGTGGTCTGGATTTTGTGTTTCTCATCGTGGCTGTGTTTACTGACTGCCATGCAAACAGAGTTCTGCACACCTTTAGACATCGGATGTACATGCTGGATCTGCATAAGTAGCACTTTGTACCTAAGTATACAGTTGGAAACAATTACCCATGGAGAAAGGCAGCAAAAACGAGCTTCTTATCTTCCTGAAATTATAAAGCACACTTAATTATTTTTAAATTTGTCTGGAGGAGGGAGAAAATCAGTGCACTGGATGTACTTATGAAGTCTCAGTCTTCTTAGTTGGAAAATAATTCTTTCATGAAATACAAGATATATTTATGTTTTGAGTTAGCTATGAACAGATGTATTCTACCAGCTATTTTATGAGCTCTAACTGTGCTCTGCTTTCAAAGACTCCAAAATTCACAGACTTAATTTAGTTCTGCAGGTCTGGAGCTTTGGAATAAAGTAACAAAGTAGATTATTCAGGTTTCTTGCCTTTGATCATCTTGAACAGATTGCTAAAGCTTGATCCACTCCTTTCCTTTGTGATGTTTTTTGCAGTTTCTCACTGGGTAAATCCATCACGCTGTTTGAACACCTTTACTGCTCTTCATTGGATCCTCTGCAGCACTAGTGTAATTTCAGGTTTTGGACCTTGGCTTTGGACTCCCAAGACAGAGGTTTTCAAATCACTCTTCTGGAACTTGTTGTAAAGATCTATATTTTTGTTGATTTCTAACTGTAGTTAAATTGCTCCTAAATTTAACACACAGTTAAATTGTGTGTATTAAATGTCTGCTGAGCAATTCTCCAAGGAGTTTGGTAATTCCATCTTTTCAGTGTTGAATCCTGCAAGGTTGATGCATCTTTTAACTTTGAAAGGTTTTTTTGGTTGTTTCTTTTTTTTTTTTTTTTTTAAGCACTTTATGGTTCAGCCAATAATTTAAAAATCTGCATATGTTTTCTTTTCTCCATAGCCTCTTAATTAACTAAAAAAAAAAAACTCCCTTTGGCATAACCAAAAATAATCAGGCTCTTGTCCTGTTATCATTCAGTCATTTATTTTAAATAATTCTGGTCTCTTTTCAGTAGCCTGTGATTGTGTACAACTAATTTGCAGTCTGAAGACGGCTTTTTCTTGACTCTTTCCTGTTGCTTGCTTGCTGCAGCATTGCTGGCAAGGACAGGCTGCTGACTTGGGTTCATTTTGGTGGGTTGGTTTTTTTTTTCCCCTGAAGACTAATTTTGGTTTTGATGTGGGCTTTTTGTTGTTGTTGTGTTACTTTTCTTTTTAAATGACAATTCCTCTGAAATTTTTGGGAAGTTGGGAATAGAGCATGTTCACAGGCCATCTTTGGGTTTCTCAGATTACATGCAATTTGGAGAATTGCAAGTTCATCCTGTTTTCGGACACTGGGCCTTGGTGCGATAAGGAGTCTCCCATTTCCCTTAGCAACTCTATCTTGCAAACGATGAAACTCATTCACTTCCTACCCTCCCCTTGGCAAAGCTTACATCTGTCCTGGTGGAAATGAGAAGCTTCTGTAGGGAGGAAAAAAAAGTCTGTCTTTTTAAACTGCTCCTTTTGAAAATATCGAAATACATAACAGGCTTTCAATTTTCTTAGAGTTGTACTTGCTCTCAGGTAGAAGTTTGGAGCACACCTCACTTGTTATAAAAGTAGATTACCGTTCAGTCCTCTTCCTGTTCTTCCACAATCTGCCTGAACCTGACTGTAATTCTGCGCATGTGAACATGCAAATCCTTGTCTGTGTCTGTCCTTAAATCACATTCTCCTAGCTAGCTACTTGACAATGGAAGTGGCACTGTTTTGCCAGGAGCAGAAACTGCCACATCCTCCTTGTCGATCCCAGAGGCACATTGTTTGCCATAGGAGCTCATGAGGTGGAAGGTGTGCACTCTCTTACTATACAAAAAATTGTGTTAGGCTATACAGAACAGATGTGGTCAGGGTGGAGAGGGTCCAGAGAAGGGCCATGAAAATGATCAAAGGACTGGGAAGCCTACCACAGGAGGAAAGGCCGAGAGAACTGGGTTTGTTCAGCCTTGAGAAAAGAAGGTTTAGGGGAGACCGCATCACCATGTTCCAGTATTTAAAGGGTGGCTACAAGGAAGATGGAGGCTGCCTTTTTACAAGGAGTCATAGGGAACAGACTTGGTGGGGAAGCAGGGGGTGTGTGATGAGTATAAGTTACTCCTGGGGAGATTCTGATTGGACACAAGAGGAAAATTTTTCCCAATGAGAACTATCAGCCACTGGAATAATCTCCCCAGGGAAGTGGTGGATTCCCCAACAATGGACACTTTTAAGATCTGGATGGACATGGTGCTGGGCTGTCTTATCTAGACTGTGCTTTTGCCAAGAAAGGTTGGACCAGATGATCCTTGAGGTCCCTTCCAACCTGGTATTCTATGTTTCTACGATGACATATAAGATCTGGCATTTACCTGTGTGAGGGCAAATCTGCAATGTGTCTGGTGTGATCAGTGGAGTCTCCTCCTTATAAACAAACTGTGCTCAGTAAACTCTGGGACTGGAACTTTCAGTGCATGGACCATGCTGTCTGGTCTGTCTTTTATTTTTAAAAATAAATAAAGAAAATTAATTTGGAAAGCCATTGAGAAAATTGATTTTTTTCCACTGACATCTTTTGGTGGAAGGAGTGAGTATCTAAATGAACTAATTCTGCCATGAAACTCATCAGGCACATTCTAACTCAGATTTGGCTGGGTTTTGAGGAATGGGATCTGTTTTTTCTCATCAGTTTTAATTATGATGTTTAGTGCAATTTGAGCAAAGACCATTATTTCCAGCTGAAGGGGCAGAAGTCACTTCTGTTATTTGCTGTTTGTATTTAAGGGACTCAGCTTCAGGGAGACATGCCCACCTTTGTAAATATGGGGAAGAGCAGCTCTGAAAAGTAGCTGCCAGGAGTAATCATAGCTGTGTCTAATGAGCTTTGTGCTGGCATGCACTGCTTAATTTCTCCTGAAGTCAAAACTGTGTGGCCTCTGTCATGGAATTTCTATGAATCTGTTGATTTTAATTTACCTTCTCCTTGTTTCTATCCTTACTTGTCTGTCATCTTTTTTTCTGCTCCCTTAACAGGGACTTAAGACTGCAGGACACATGCTGAAGGGCTTTGTGCTTTTGATGATTGCCAGCTGATTGCTGTTACACAAGATGGTGTAGCTGTAGTTGATAATAGAAATCCAATATCTACTAATAAACTCTAATATTTTATGCACCCTACACCTGTCTGCATGTTTTTTGTGTGTTTTGCATTCTAGCTTGTAGCTTCGTTAGCTGTTCACCTGTGTTCTTACTCTAACCTGTCTGTGTTTCCAGCAACCTTATTCCCTTGCAGTTCAGGCAGGATACATAAAATAACAAGCTTTGTGTCTTACTGCAGTCCATTTGGATCAGAGCCCTTCGGCTGCGTGGCCAGGGAGCAGGACCTGCCGCAGTAGGCAGCCTGCCTTTGGGCTATATTTGGCTGCTGATCTCACTCTGCTCAGCCTGGACTCCTGTCCCAGGCACCCTGTGTGCAGAGCACAAGCGCGACATTGTCTGGAGCGGGTGAATTGCCATCACTTCAGCTTTGCTTTTGCAGCAGCTCTGTGCTAGTGAGGAGTCTCTTGTGTTAACAATGGCAATTTCTTTTGTGTGTGCATGTTAGACTAAAGCCTTGTGAGGAGGTCTCTACGCTTTAGGGTAATAGATAAATTAAAAATTCATAAGATTCTATCGGTGTTAAATTTAGATCAAATTGAAGAAAAATGAATTGGCCAAAGGGGCTGCTAGAATCATAGAATCATAGGATGGTTTGGGTTGGAAAGGACCTTAAAGCTCATCCAGTTCCAACCCCCCTGCCATCAGCAGGGACACCTTCCACTAGACCAGGTTGCTCAAAGCCTCATCCAACCTGGCCTTGAACACTTCCAGGGAGGAGCAGCCACAGCTTCTCTGGCCAACCTGGGCCAGTGTCTCACCACCCTCACAGTGAAGAACTTCTTCCTAATATCTAATCTAAACCTCCCCTCTTTCAGCTTAAACCCATTTCCCCTTGTTTTGTTATTTGAATCTATAAAGCGACATGGTTTCAGTCACTTGGAGAGTCCTAATTTAAGGAATGCTCAATGTTTTAAACACTTGCATAGCTGGAAGAGTGGCAAGCACTAAAGGATCGATGCTTTTAATGGGGATCTATAATCCATAGCAGCAGGACCTCTGCATTCACAGCCTGGGAGTGGTAATTTTTTGTAATTCTAAACAACACATGCTGTGTATTAAAATCATTAAAGGCTGAGGAATAAAGACTTTTTTAGCACTGACCATGGAAAAAAATATCATCTGTTTTGAGTGAGGCATCCTGGGTGGTTTAAGTTGTCTTACTAAAACCAGCAATGGTATGAAAAAGCAGCAAGAAACCACTACCAGAATGGGGTGTTTGCAGATCTGGAAAAGATTTCAAATTTACTGAGTGCTTGTTTCTTTCGATGATACAAACATAATCTAACTGTGTAGCATGTATGGAGACTTGGGTATCTCTTCTGATACGGTGATATCTGCAGATCACGGTCTGTTTTCTATACTTGATTTTATCAGTTTAAATCTTTGCTACCTTCCACTTACATTCCTGTCAATGGAAACAGAATTTAAGCCCTTGGTGTAAAATATAGGGAACAGGAAAAACTTTGTTCTGAGGTTTCGTTTTGAGCCAGCAATTGTGGCTGGAAATGGCAAGAATGGCATTTGTCAATAGTCAAAGGTCCTTAAATTGTTCCTGTGATGCTCTGGAGTTACTCAGCAGGCAGAGGGAAAATGCCTTTCTGTCATACAATGGCACAGGAGTTAATGTGTGCCTCTGACATCCATAAGGAATTCAGAAAGCACAAGGCACCCTATCCATGCTTTAAAGAAAGGCCTCAGGTTTGGGAATGGCAGTGTTTAATGTTATGGATGCCATTTGTTCTGGCTTCATGAGGAATTTTGTGGCTCCTTTTGATGCTGTTACATGTCAAGATGCTGAAGCCTTGATGTTAAAGAAATAAAAGAATGGGCTTGTGTTAATGTTGCTTTCATCAATGTATGAAAGTGCAGTGGTGTTCCTAAATAATTCTTTAAAATTCTGCAGAATTGAATTTGTTTGTCATAGTTGAAGAACCCAGTGATTATGAGCAAAACCCAGTGCTGGAGGGTTGGATTGTTTGTGGTTGCCTGTGTGATGACAGGAATTAAGCCACCTCTCGCCATTTGGTGCCAGATGTGTACATCTTTATTATTCAAGTGGAGTCTGTGATAAAGTGTGAGATCTGTACACAGGGTAGGGGGGTACCTGATTATCATTCCTCAGGTAGTTAGAAAATGAGTATCTAGAAATACAGTGATTGTGTATCTACGAAGTAGAGGAAAATGAATGTGAAACTGGTAAAGTTTGGGTGTCTTTTAAAAATTATTTATAGTGTAGAATAAGTACTTACTTTCTAGCTATTCCAAGGAATGGTCCAGGGGCATAAAAACCAAGCAGGGATCTTTCTGATTATAGTAATTGCCAGCATTCTCTAATTCTTTAAACAATGTGCCACTTGAAATAATCTGCATAAGAGATGCCAAAGCAGCCCATGGTACTGTCAGGTCTGGGCTTTGGAGACTAGGGGTTTGCTTATAAGGTGGAAAACAAAAATGAACTGAAATAATGAGAAATATTTAAATATTTGAAGAGAAAGAAGCACTTGCTTTGCTGCTGATATAGCGTCATGAGAATTTGGGGACTCATTACCCTTCAGATGGCTGCAGAGCAGAGACACATCCCAGGATCTCTGGGTCTGCCTCCAGTCTCTTTGCGTACTGGGAATGCTGCTTCGAGTGGTCTTGAACACGGGGCAGGATCCATAATCACGTCAGCACCTATGTGATTTGAGTGAGGTCTGTCTTTCATGCTGTGCATTTCAGCAAAACCTCTTGCTCTTTCTGTCTGCCAGCAAAAACACAATTTCTTTATTTTGACAGGCATTCTGCTCCGAAAGAAGCAGCGACTGCTGTAACCCCGACGGGCTGTGTAAAAATAGCTGCCAGTACGTTGGGGATGTCATGTGCTGGGGCTGCTTCCTCCTCGCCTGCACAGCTCACCGGTGGGACCCGCGGGGAGGGACGTGGCTATAAAGGAAGCCTTGGCTTCCTGTTTGCCAGTGTTGAAGTAATGCAACAGTGCTTTATTTTCTCTTGGGTTTTATAGTTCTCTCTCCCCTCATCCTCCCCTTTCCTTCAGCAGTTGTCTCGTGGAGTGGTGTAGATTGATACCTATTTGTTCTCCCTGTTTTTCAGTGATTGAAAAGCCCATCCTTGAATCGTTCCTGGCAGTGCTATCGCTGGCAGCTGGCCCCGCCAGCAGCAGCACCCCGGCAGCGCTCCCTCCAGCCGTACCGAGCGCTGGTTCGGCCGTGCGCTGCAGGTTAAGTGGTGCACACCAGTGACTTGGCCACGTCTGCTATTGCAGTTGGCACTTGCTCTCTGCTGCCTGGTTGTAGAAATGGTGTTACAAGAAGGCTGAGGTTTTTTTCACCCTCCCTTCTTGCTTTTTAACTCAAACCTTAAAATAAAGGGCCAAATGTGCCTGTGTCTAATTTTTATTTTTCTAAACAATATACAACCATAATGGGCAATGGTAAGGGGATATGCTGTAGTTTGGTGTGAAGCCTGGATGTAGACTGCAAGCAAAAAATGTGAAATGGAATCAGGATGCTTATCTGGAGATTGTTGTAAATACTGTACTGGCTGGATACAAAAGATTATGCAGTTGTAGTTGGATTAAATTCTCTGGGCCTTTGCTTAGGTTCTAAGTGGAAAATTTGCTACTCAGGTGTAAGGAGTTGTTAATGGAAAGGCTTTTAAGATAACAAGAAAAGGTCTGCTTTTGCCGTGCAGAAATCGCTACTAATGATATATTTGTGCAGTCTTGTGTGTGTGTCTGTGTCAGAATGACTGAAGACCACTAAGACCAAAAAGCCTGACTAGTAGGTTTGGTTTTTATAAAGCTCTCTATGTTTGAGGTCAATGAGCAGCTGGGCTCACATGAGCACAAGTAACATTAACAAATGTAGTAAGTGATTCCACAGTTATCACTCAGTGTCCTTTACTACTTCAGTAATTAAATGTGTGCTTGGGTATTTTTGAAGAATTAATCTGAGATATTTTTTTTTCCCCTTTATTTTCCCCCAAAGTGCTTCATGTCTTGGTTCATTCTGGTACTAACAACTCAGTTATTTACATGTGCTGGACTGTGTTTACGCAACCGTGTTTCTGACTCTTTGTGGACCAGGGTTTGTTCAGGAAAGCCTGTTATTGCCACAGCAGAGGAAGCCACTAGCCTGTTCAAGACGCAGCAGGGTAATGAGCTTTAAATTAAATATGTTTTGCAGGATGCGACTTACTTCCTCTTGTTGTTTCTTGAGTGGGTGTGCCCACTCAGCAGGCAAAATTGTTCTTAGTCAGGAGGATTCCTCATGCAATGAGACGCTACCCATTAACTATTTGTGTTGGGTTTGTGTGTGTGGGAGCTGGGAAGCTGTTTGGGGTTTTTTTTGGTAGTGGGGGAAGGGCCACCTTGTGAGAGCAAGGTGCTCCCCTGGCTCCAAGGCAGAGACCCCCCAGCCCAGGCTGGGCCAGTGAGCACCAGAGAAACGCCTCTGGGAATCCATATTTGTGAGGGGAAGGGCTGTCCTGAAAAGAAGAAGGTGGGGTACCTGGAGGAGAGGCTGTTGCCAGGCAAAAGATGATCATTGGCCTAAACAAAGGACAGACAGGCAGAGAGAGCTTCGTTGCCAGAAAGAACGACAAAGATCCACACACCCAGTTCACCTGATGGAGCAGGAGAAGGAAAGGAAGTCTCATGCAGACCATGGAGATTCAGTGGCAGAGCAGAAAGCCACATGTAGGCCATGGAGGACTCCACGCTGGAGCAGAGAAGCTGAGCCTGAGGGAAAGTGTGACTGGAATTGTGAACCTCCACAGTGGGGGGGGACTCGGCCGCCCATGGACAGGAGCTGAGCCCAAAGAGGTCCATGACTCCATGGGAAGCTGCTTTGGCACATCTTGTTCCTGGACTTTCATGCCAGGAAGAGCAGCAGAGGTGACCTGACTGAACCCCCTTTCCCTGTCCCCTGTGCTGCTGGGGGAGGAAGGTAGAGAAATGGGGAGCAAAGTGATTGGAGCCCGGGAAGAAGGGAGTGGTGGGGGGAAGGTGTTGTAAGATGTGGTTGTTGTGTCTACTCAGATGATTTGCAACAAATTAAATTGATTTTTCTTCCCCAAGTTGAATCTGTGACCATCACTGGTGAGTGAGCCCTCCCTGTCCTTCATTCCTAATCCCGTGCCCCCTTTGTTGTGACTCCCATCCCACCTCACTGGGTGTGGGGAGGGAGTGCAGGACCACATGGTCCTACTGTGGGTCAAACCACCACACTACTGTATTAAAAAGAAAGGAAAAAAAGTTACATGAATATTACTGCAGAATTTCATGCTCACTGTTAGATATATAGTTAGAAGATTATTTGTTGGGGAGTAAAACCTTTCACAGGAGTGAAGAGAATGGAACGAGGCTTCTAACGCTGTGCCTGGGTGATCCTTTAGTTACCAAAAATTAAAGAGTAAGTGGAGACTGTGTCTTCTCATCCCTAAATACTCAAACTTGCTCCCAGTTAACAATAGTCTTCTCAGTTCTCTAATTGCAAATACTGGGTTGGGGCAGAGGAGGTGAGAGAGAGGTTAAGTCTAATTTCTAGGGACTGGGTGCTGAGCCAGGGAGCAGTTCCCTCAGTGCTGACTTAAATTCTTGGTCAGCCTTGTAGAAGTCTGCAATTAAACATCGGTTGCATAAGTGGGTTGTGTTCGTATATAATACGTAATCTTTCTTGTGTGAGAATGAGGTGTTACATCTTTTATTTTTATGCTAACTATGGAAAAGCAGTTCATAATATTACAGCAACATCTTGTTGAGTTAACCCATCACGCTGAAGGACATTCAGCAGGCTTTTATAGGAATAGCTGAGGGACCTGATCCACTGTGCTTCTGCAATGTCACTTTGTTCCCTCACACTCTATTACTCTGTTTCCTTTGTTACTTTGCAGACACCTAGTGATAGTAGAGCTGTGCCGCAGAGTTGTGCTGCAGTGATGCTCTGGAAGGACTAATCCTGCTCCAACTCAAACCACAACATTTTATAGAAGGGAAATTTGGAATCATTTTGTGTATTAAATTGGCTTTCACCAAAGAAAGCCTAAACCATTATTTTAACAAAACTGAAGCCAGATCAAGGGCTGGACTCTTTCCTGGAGCGTGCACACATCTTCACCTTTGCATCACCTCTTGGAAGATGAGTTTGATGACTCTGTGTGGGGTGGGCTGGCATGGTAAGAAGTGCTGTATTGTTTCAAAAACCATCATGACTTCCCTATAGGAACCAGATCAACGCTGAGCTGGTGTTTGCGAATCTACTCAAGATGAGCTGGTGTTTGTGAATCTACTCCTGCTGCTTGGCTAAGGTTTGCATTTGGCCGCATCACCTCTTGGAAGATGAGTTTGATGACTCTGTGTGGGGTGGGCTGGCATGGTAAGAAGTGCTGTATTGTTTCAAAAACCATCATGACTTCCCTATAGGAACCAGATCAACGCTGAGCTGGTGTTTGCGAATCTACTCAAGATGAGCTGGTGTTTGTGAATCTACTCCTGCTGCTTGGCTAAGGTTTGCGTTTGGCCCCTGGGGATATTTAAGTGTGGGAGAGAGAGCCTGCTTCCAAACTTGTGGAAATGTGACAGTTTTCACAATGGTGAGGAACAGATGAGGAGCTGAGGTCCGGGTGGTTGTACTGACACCCACGCAGTGGCTGCCCACAGCCTGAGCATAGGCTGGGGCTCTGGAGGAGACTGGTGTCGGTGCTGGGTTGGAGATCGGAGGCTGTCATGGGGACACTCAGCCACTTCTGCCTCTAGCGAGGCCACACACGTTCTCACTGCGTACGCCCCAGTCAAACTGTTTGCAGATGTTCAAATAGAAACAAAAAAGTTTCTTCTTAGTGAGTGTGTGTGGGGCAATTACACTATTTCCATTTTGGTCTAGTGTGGAGGACACAGGGCACCTACTTGCTTTGTCAGCTATGTGTAACTCCTCCTAACTTTAAATACAGTCACCCAAGTGTTTAGACAACCAAAATCTCATTTGATTTTTCTTTCATCCTCTTGCAGAAGTTTTTAGTTTAGTGGTAACAAAAGTTCATCTGACTCTGTGGGAATAGCGTCCTGGTGAAATCCATAAGGGTAACTGTGAAAGAGAAAAATGGCACAGGCACTGAGGGGGAAATGCTGATGCTAATGGTATCGGATACTAGTTAATACTTATCTCACTGTCAAATTCTCTTCATGGGCTGCAGGTAAGGACGAGAAGGGATGCAGTGCTGTCAGCAGAGGTACCTCCATGATGCATTTGCTCAGTTTCCAGTGATTTATTGCTTAGGTGCTTGCTGAACAGCTATGGGTATCTTTGTGTTTAATAGCACTTGATGAAAGTTTTCTGTGAATTTTTATAACAAAGGCTGTGTGAGGCATATACTTAAGATAACCCTACATTGTCCTTCATGAAGTGTGTAATTTCAGTATGATTTTGCTCAGTTTTAAGTAAAGACCTAACATTTTAAGAAGGAATGAGCTTTTTCTAATGTTTCTAATCTCCATTACACCATTTCAAGGTTCATCATGTGTGTTCTCAGGACTATTAATGGGCTTTAGTTACTTACACTTTGTGGTCAGGTGCCAAAGATAGTTTAATATTTATAAATGATTGATCAGTGAGTTGTGGTGAACAGAATTAAATCCAGTTGGTGGCTAGTCATTAGTGGTATTCCCCAAGGATGAGTGTTGGGGCCAGTCCTGTTTAATATCTTTATCAGTGATCTGCACAAGGGGATCGAGTGCACCCTCAGTCAGTTTGCAGAGGACACCAAGTTGAGTGGGAATGTTGATCTGCTTCAGGGTAGGAAGGCTCTGCAGAGGGATCTGGACAGGCTGGATTGATGAGCTGAGGCCAATGGCATGAAGTTCAACAAGGCCAAGTGCTGGGTCTTACACTTGGTTCACAACAGCCCCATACAGGGTTCGGGTGGAGTGGCTGGAAAGCTGCCTGGTGGAAAAGGACCTGGGGGTGTTGGTCAACAGCAACTGAACATGAGTCAGCAGAGAGCCCAGGTGACTAAGACAACCAACAGCATCCTGACCTGGATGAGAAACAGTGTGGCCAGTAGGACCAGGGAAG
>NW_010300197.1:116791-117954 GCF_000700745.2 Antrostomus carolinensis | reverse complement strand
GGCTGTGCTGCCGTGGCCACAGCTTTGGAAGTGCAACTTCCTTCCTTCCACGGTGGCTGCTCAGAGACAGGCAATATAGCCAAATTTATCCAAAAAATTACCAAAATGACCAGGTGATGATAATTTTTTTAAAAATCTGCTTAATTGTTCTTGGGCTGCCAGAGCTGGGATGGCGGTACCTCAAGCAGCCGCGTCTTTCTGGTGCTGGGTGTCACCTGGGATTGCCAGGCCGCTGTGGGTGTGGGTTGGTGAGAGGCTCTGGGGGTCCCCAGGAGTAGGAAGGGAGAAGGTTGTGCTGCTGTAGTCAGTCCTCCTTTTAGGAATGTGGAAGAAGAGGAGGACTTGACTGGCAAGTGTAACCCCCACCATCCCCTGTCCATATTCCCTGGCTGCCCTCAGGATGATCACCCCAGGTGAGAAAGAAAAGAGAGGAACTCAGCCCCACCTTCTGAAGCCACACAGACCCTTCCTTATCTCTCCAGTCGTTTTAATGACACTGAGGTACTCCACTGTTGTGGAAAACTTTTTGCAAATTGAAAATAAACTGTCACACTTAAAGGAAGTGACTCAAAAGACTCAGGGGCAAACAATTTTTCTGTTGAGGCAAACACATCACATGGCTGTGACCGTACAATTTTTGTATCGGTATTGTGCAAGATTCAATGCCCATCACCGCTTCACACCGCACTCCCCTGCTCATCTCCCAGAGTCTGTATACTGCGGCTTGGCGTTCACTGGGGAGTCTTGGCACCTCATTATCTCTCATATTTGACTATTGTTATATGTATGTGTAGATCTGCCATATAAAAATCAGCTGTGTAGCACCATGAATCACAAGAGAGGTGTGCAGCATCACACTGAATCATATACATTAATTCTACGTCACAGAGATGTGTGGTATCGAGGTGAATCGTGGAAGAACACATTACTGATGAATCAAATGCAATTGTTTAATGAACATCAGAAGCTTCTCCCCATGGTGTGTTATTTTGGCACAAGGGAGAGTAAAATACCAGTTAAAGCAGTGGAGCACAAGTATACATTTCTGGACTTAAAATGAAACATATTATTTCACTGAGCTGTAATAACTAACCAGACTAAAGTTCAGCAAGATCTTAAGCAGTTGGTGCAGTAAGTACATGAAGATGCTAAGAAAGTCAGAA